>NC_081184.1:80529486-80829486 GCF_029867415.1 Vicia villosa | reverse complement strand
TTCACCAGAATCCACATCAAGTATTTCTACAGGAGTTTGTCTCCTCATCCCCCGCCAAGTGCGACAACGGGATCAAGTCATGCAAGGATTTTATCAATTACAACATCTCAGGAGCGCCCAAAATTCGGGCATTCTTTGATATTTAAGTCTCTTTTACGCAGGAGAGATCGAGATATCAATCTCTCTCCCTCCAGATAAAAGAAACTTAAATAGGGGCATCTGTCATACCCTAATTTTTGACCCCCCTGAGATGACATATCTTCAGGATTTTCATCAGGTCAAAGCAAGTACCCAGAGCAGTCACTTCTTCATCTGGCATTTAATCGAGGATGTTCAAAGACAAGAAAACTCAGGCAAAGGATCAATCAGTAGAAGGATTAGTCTCTAACATAATCATAGGACTCAAGAGCTTCATTTTCTCACCTATGGTTGATTAGACACCCAGTCCTCTGAATACAGATTTACTCAGGTCACCAGACTAGGGTTTTTGAGCCTATCAAGGACTAAAATCAGGGATCACCTTTGGGAAACCCTAAAAAGCCCCAGGGGATCATTCAAAGACATCAATTATCTTCAAATAGCTCATATAACAAGATTCACTGGACATTACACCTCAATTCAAAGTCTACAGTCATCATTTTCATCTGGTCGACAATTAGGGTTTTTGACCTAATTCACCAAGATAGTTGACTTTTAATCAGAGGCATGGATCCAAAACTCAAGACATGATTCAAGAACCTCTACTACCTCAATATAACCCATTTACATCACTCATTTGAGGAGAAGATCTTGATTTTACACAAAAGTCCAAATTCTCACCTTATTTGGAAAAAGTCAACTGTATGGGATCACCTTTGACTTTTAAGATTTTTGGTCAAACCATGACTTTCAAGGGTCAATATCATCAATATATGGATATTAAAGTCATTTGACCAAAGAAATTCAAGAAGAATCTTCAAGGAGCAAAAAGTCGGGAATTAGGGTTTTTGAGGGTATTGTGGGAACTCAAAATTTCACCTACACAACTCAGAAAACTTCCAACATGAAAGTTGTAGATCTTGCAAAATAAAACAACATCTTACAATGGAACTTTTTTCAAAAGATCAATCATTTAAGAGTTTTGGAAATTTTGAAGTTTTAGGTCATAAACACAGAAAATTTTCTAAGTGTTTTAACCTAGTTTTCTTCCAACTTTGGCCTCATTTTTCACAAATTTTCCAAAGGATTCTGAAGAAACTCCAAACTAATGATTTGAAGTAGATGTTTAGGGCTTTCCAAATTGTGTTCAACCTTCTCCAAATTCATTTTGAGCTAGGAGTTATGCTTGTTCAAAGTTGGCCTCATGAAGTGAAATTATAGGTCATGCATCATTTTTGAACTTTACAATTTTGTGCACATGACCTCAATTATGGATGCTAAACGACCCATAACACATCTGAAAACATGCCATGCATTCATTTTCACCATGCCATGATAATTGAGGAAGATTCCTAAAACAAGAACATGTGATTATGTAATGATTACATTTGAGAATTTATGGCAAATTGATGAATCACCCAAGGAATCTTCTCACCAACCAATTAGAGCTCACTTTGTATCTGAAATGTTCCCTAAGATCAGATAGAATCAATGGATAGGGAGCTGGCTCGAAAATGCAATGATCACACTTGGATATTCTTTGAAATTTCTTCATGGCTAAGAAACCAAATTCACTTCACTAAGCAAGCTCACTCTCTCAATCAGTATTGAATCATTTGCCTATAAATAGGAGAGCATACCTCAGTAGAAAAACACACCAAAGCAACCATATTCCTTGCTTTCTCTTTCTCTTCTCATGCTTATGGTTTTTCAAAGTTCTTTGGCAAGAAGAATCGTTTTCTTCAAACCATAGCTTATCTTTGGAAAGTAAGCATTCTAACATCTCAAGGGGGTTCATTTGAGGTGATCCAAGCACCTGGATCACTTCTGTAAGTGGAGGAACGCCATTGTTGCTCTCACTTTGGAGCTGTTGCAGTTGGAGGTCCACAGAGCAATTCAGAAGGCTCCAAGCAAGGTTAAGCATCCAGGCACGTTCCATAGGAGGTAGTGGAGATATCCAGATGGTCGCAGCTCATCTGTAACTGCAGATTCATCATCCTCCATGTTCACTTGAAGCTCAAATCGAGGGAGGTCCATAGAGCAATTCAGGAGAATTGAAGTTACAATAAGCATTCAGTTAGCATCACTGAGTCCCAAGGAAGCTTTTGGGATCATTCATACAAGCCCAGGTGCTCTCTACCATCCTCACGACCTCCATTTTCAGAGGTAAGTTTCTGAACTCCACCTCTTTAATTTAAGCACTCTTTGTGGTAAAGCTCGATTCTATCTTGTTCAGCATCATCAGAGGATTGAAAACCCTCTATCATCATTCATTTATTTATCTTGTGCATCATTTAATTTTAAAATTAGGGTTTATGTGTTCTTCGTGTTCATGATAAAATTCGTTAGTTACACTTAGAATAAATGAATTTTGAGCCCATGATCATGTTCCTTGTCCAAAAACGAGTGAGATTGATGTTTACATCATGCCATGTAGTTGAGAAACCAGAGAGTTAGGAATTTGAAAATCTGAAGCTCGAGGAAGAAGATGAACATGGCGCGCGTAAAATTTGAATTTCCTGGCTTATCTGAAAATATAATATATTGAGTGTATATAGTTAACAAGTTGCGCGTGCAGCTCAGTTGGTTAAGTTTTGAAATGTGATCATGAAGGGCGTGGGTTCGAACCTCTCTAGGGCCAAACCAATTTTTTAGCACCCATTTTCATTCCTTTTTTTTATACAAACTTCACACAATTAATAAACATATCAAATTAAATCATTTTCACTTCATTTTTCACACACTTGCTATTTAATATACCTACTTTGTGAATAATCAAAAAAAATCATAAAAATATTATTTATTTCATGTATTTTAATTAGGTTTAAAATAGTATGTTTTAAATGTTTTCTTAAATACTTTAAAATATATATTTTCATTTTTGTTTTAACCTAATTACTTTGTGAATAATTTTATGATAAAACCCTAATTATTTAGGTCTTAATTGGGTATAGATTTCATCTTTGCCTTAATTAAGTTGACTTTTGTCAATATTCAAAACTGTTTTCAATCTCTGATTAAACAGATGATTAAGGTTTTCAAACAACAAAACCTTATATCATTTCAATCATTTTCAACTGTTTCTCATAAACAGTAAATCATTTTTAAGTGGGCCTCTAATAGAGTGTAAGTCCCAACACCTTCTTCTCTTCTTAGCTTGTTTTCAAAACTATATTTACAAAATCTCCTTTCTGTTTTCAAAACATTCTTCTGGTATTTGAAGGGCATTATTCCCGGTGAAACTCTTCAGATACCTATGTGACCTATGTCCATCTTCACTTCTTCTGTTTTCAAAAAACCATTAACTGTTTGTCATATATATATTCAACTATTATCCATCAATTACTGGTAAGGCTTTGTACATACTTCTTCAAAGTCCTCCACTCCATCCAGGTTAGGCTTTACAAGCTTTCAATTTACAGTCTTTATTTAAATTACTGTCAAATATAAACTGTGCATATATATTATTTTAGAACTACGTTTGAGTATAAACCCTAGGACAGTTAAACTATATATATATTATAGGAATATGACCTAGGATTGAGAATGTCTTCCCGGTGAAGGCTCTTTCCTAATTAGAGATCTGTAGTTCAAACCCCCCAAGATGAATTATTCCCGGTGAAACATCTTGGCAAAAACCTTAGAATCCAAAAAAAATAGGACACATCCACCCAAAGAGGAATTATTCCCGGTGAAACCTCTTACCCATTTGCTTAGAGCCAAAATAAGTTTAAAACTACATAGATTTCTCTTGTGCTATAACAAGGACCCTCGATGACCCTCAATTAGCCTCCTCTTGGGCTTTGTACAAGGACCCACAGGCTTCTTAAAAGCATTTCCAGCTTCCTCTTGAGCTTGTATACAAGGACCCATCAGGTTTCTTATAAACATAGGAACAGGTCTTTAGTCACCTTTTAACATACCCTGGTGAGTTTCTTCCAATTTAAACCAGACTTTAAACAAGCTAAGTTTGTCTCAATTTTACATTGAGTACACCTTTTGGAATGAGAGACATGGACAGTCTCTGTCACCCTTATCTTCATCAATCTTCCTTAGCAGAGTCTAGGATCCATGTTTGCTTATCCTCAGCAAATGTCAGCCTTCATCTTGGGCTTTAAACAAGAAGTCTCACTAGATAATCTTTCTGCCATTCATCTTAATCAAAACCCCTGGAAAGGGTTAGCCTCCATTCATTCTTTCATCTTAATCAAAACCCCTGGAAAGGGTTAGCCACCAAAATCATTCTTTCATTTTTATCAAAACCCCTGGAAAGGGTTAGCCTCCAAAATCACTTCTTCAAAAAACCAAAGATTCATTTCTCTTAGGAGATAATTTCCCCAAAAGAGTCAAAACCCCTGGAAAGGGTCAGCCTCCAAAAAATATGACAAAAATCAGTCTTTTAACAGACAATTTTACCAGCTAAGTCAAAATCCCTGGAAAGGGTTAGCTTCCAAAAAAAAATCAGTCTTTTAATAAATAAATCCTTCAGTAGAGTCAAAACCAACAAAAACAGTTAGCCTCAACCTTGGGCTTCATACAAGGCACCAAAACAATAAAACTCCCCTGTTAATAGTCAGCCTCAACCTTGGGCATTGTACAAGGCAGATAATAGAGTCTCCCCTAGTGAGTCCTTCATTGTTCAGTAGCCACAACCTTGGGCTTTGTACAAGGCAGATAAACCATATGTCGTGTGTCAAAGATTCCTAACATCTAGGATCTTTTCCCATAGAGTCATCCATACTCAGTTTATTTAAGAGTCAGCCACAACCTTGGGCTTCATACAAGGCAGAAAATAATATTTCCCCTAGTTAGAGTCAGCCTCAATTCTGGGCTTTGTACAGAACACCAAATAAAATCCATCAAAATAAACACTCCCTAAGTAGAGTCAGCCTCAATTTTGGGCTTTGTACAGAACATAAAAATCCCTTGTAAATTAATCCTCAGTGGAGTTTTCTCCCAGAATAATAATCAATCAATCAAAAGCCTCAAGCTTGGGCCTCATACAAGCCAGTCAAAAATCAAATCTTTTATACAGTAGATAGACATAGCTTATCTCTATAGAGAGATCTTTCCTCTATCTCACCACATTCAAACAAACAAACATTACATTTCATTTTAATCAAGTCTCCCATTTAGGATTTTGAAAGACATGAGCTGGCAGTAAAACCCAGACATGTGGTAACTTTCCCTAATTTGGATGAGCATCTTTCTTTCATTTAAGAGGCATTTGACTGGTATACTTGCACATACACAAGTAAGGTCCCCCTCTTGAATGAAATGAATTCAGTTATTCTGTCACTCTTTTAATGTTTGTGGTGGAATAGTAGAAATACCTCTCTATAAAGATGACTTCATGTCTCTTTACTGTAAACAAAGATTTAATTCAAGCTTCAACCTTGAGCTTCAAGCAAGGCACCAAAAATAATTAATAATCAATTAGTTCCCCGAACTACATTAAGCTCTGACTTCCATTAGGGATATGTAGGCATGAGGTTCACAAGGAACCTCAACGAGCTAATAAAATACCAAAAATAGTCAGTCTGTCTGTCTGTCTTTCTTTTATTCAATTCAATTCCTTCTCCTAATACAAAGGAGAAACTTTCCCAATAATCATTAGCAGCACAAACACATTATGACACAGAGAAGGTTCCTGTAGAGTACTACAGATATGTAGGGTGTTTAAACACTTCCCTATGTATAACCGACCTCCCGGACTCCAGAATTTCTAGTCTAGGTGAATCCCCACACTTAGCAAACTCCTAGGGTTTAGTTGATATCTTTTTTCCCCTTTCCTACTCGTAGGACAAATAAGAAAGTTCGTGTGATATCGTAGGAAGAACTGAAATAAAATTCATCCCACCACGGGCGCATTCTCCTTCCAAATTTCGCGTGAAGGGTCTAGCGTGCCGTCCTCCCAAGTGAAACGGGGAGGTAAAAAAAACGACACCACAAATCCTATGGCTTAGATCTCAGATTTTCCCCGCTACACATACGTACATTTCTCAGCGAACTCGTTCTCTTAACGCTTGATACTTGAGTGATTTGTGAGTGATTTGTACAAAATGAACACACGGAATCCTAACATTAAGACCCTTATTTATACTAATTTCGACCCTAACGGTCCTACACTAATATGATGCCATGTTGCTCACATGCATACGCTTCGAATCCCTGGGATGCCATCTGTCCTTGTTCGGTTACAGAGACTATTTCGAAATTCAAATCCTCCCGCCTGAATCCTCTTCCAATACGTGGCAACGTGATCAAAACCGAGAATGCTTACGGAAACGCGCCAAGGTTCAGTACTCTTTGTGTTTCATAAAAAACGTTTAAGTCTTAAAGACAATTTATTTCGAACTAGCTTCAATCTTCATCATCTCCACTTCAACTTAAACAACATCCTCGAAACATGGCCATCAGTAGCCATTTTTTAATCTCAAAAATGGTCATCAGTAACCATCCTTCTTCGAACTCTAACTCTTCAAAGAATATTTTCTTCCAACGAAATCTCTAGCTAACAAATTGCCCCCAATAAATGCCTGTTTCGATAGAACGAGAGAAATAGGCGTTTCTTGTCATGATGAGATTTTGTTTTACTCATTTTTTAGAGTTCCAAGATACTTAATTACTGTCATAATTATTTATGACTCATCTCTCAAAACGTCTTGTCATTTTCAAAAACGTCTCTTCAAAACGTATACTCCCACGTTTTGTCATTACTTGTGATCATTGCTCCTATATACTAGGAGTAAGCTAACAACTGTTCGACCGCCGTTGGATTAAATCACCGGTTGCCCCGTGTCTTTAACCTTTATTCAAAAGATTTGAAAAGGATTTCACTAAACCTTTAAATACTTAACCATTTGCCTTCACATAACTTCACCTTTCATCTTTCTGCAACCATCTTATAGAAAAGAAATCCTCTTTGATTTAACCTAATCTCTTGAAGCAAATACATCCATGGCGTCTTCTTCAAACACTCTTCAACCTGTTCAAAAGATTCAACATCCCACACAGATTGGAAACCAACAATGTATGCCAGACCCAAATGCCGCAAAAATTCGAGCTATCTACGCTTCTCAGGTAATTATTCCTTTTGAACTTTCTGGGAAAACTCACGCCTACATGGGTCCTTTACCTGGAGGAAATAACCCTTCTCTAGGTAAGTTCTTTCATGCTTATTATAAAACTAGGCCATTGCTCAGTAAGAACGAAATAGATTAAGAGGGTAACCCAATTTTAGCCAAAAATACCCAGGTAGATGATGATTCGACCGAAACCAATGTAGATCTAGAGAAAATTAGGTTAAATTATGCAACCAACTTCCTAAAAGTCTTCAGGTCAATCCCTTTAGCGAAGGATCCTGACCTTCATTTTGGAAGGAACTAGGGATTTATGCTCTAATTCAACTATCCAAAACGGGCTTAGAATATAATCAAACTATGTTAGTAGCATCAGTATATTTTTGGGATGCGCCTCATAACACCTTCCATCTTCCTTGTGGAATGATCACCCCTACCCTCTTCGATATAGCCGCTATCACAAGGCTTCGACCAACTAGGGAAGTTTTTGATCCCAACTTCATGGACACTGACACCATCCAATTCAATGAAGTGAAAGTCACCTACACTGCTTTTATCCAGAGGTATCATGTCAAAACATCTACTGAATTTACAGACGAAGAACACATTGCGTTTCTAGTACTCTGGCTTTCGAGATGTGTTTTTTGCTCCAGGTCTATCCAGGTGGCAAAAAGGTATCTTTGTATGGACAACCAGATAAATGTTGGTAAAAAGTTAAACTTAAGACAGTTAATTCTAGGATTCCTTTATGAGAGTCTTGGCGAAGGAGCATATCTTATCAAGAATTATACGACAGGATCTCTCCTCTTCGCTGGACCCTTCTAGTTATTGCAACTATGGCTTAATGCCACTTTCGAAGCACACCTTCCATATAAAGGTAGTGTTGATGAAGAAGACACGGCAATCAAGAACCGAACAGTCGAAGGGACTAGGTTGGCTTACCTAACTCCTAAAGAAGAATCAGAGAAGCTTCATGAGACTTTCCCGGCATACATGATGATGTTTGCTCAACGTTACCAGTTTGAACCTTCTATGGCTCCATTTGTAGAGAGGAAAGTAGGTCCTGAATGGTTCACCCGAGAATTCCCAGCAACTACTCCAGATCAACAAGCTGAATCTATGGTTATCTGGGAAGCTTTTCTGACGCCTAAACTGTTGTATCATCGATTACGATCTCCTAAGAGCCATTGCTGTCTCCTTTGTTACCAACCAAATCTTGTTTCGAGACAATTTGGATTGGTCCAACTTAAGCCAAAATGCATGTATGATAAGAGAAATCACATGTGTCTACACACTTCGCATTTAGCTGAAGACGAATATGAATCAAAGATCTCAAAATATGTTGGCATTACCCTCTCTCTCCCATTTCTTTCGAACCCTCATTTTACTCTACCATAGATTTCCATCAATGGTGGACAGATTATTATACCACGCAAATATTCGATGCTGAGAGCCTTACTCGAGAACTAACTGAAGCTTTTGCTGATGTGCAGGCGAGTTTCAAAAAAGGTACTTCGACTCACATTAAATAAATTCAAGCCTTTCAAAAATTCTTTGAAACTATCTACATGCCTGATGATCTTAGTCGGACCGTTCGTGAAGCTGCGGTCACTTTACGTGAAAAATTTTCTACTAAACTGGATAAGCTAAAACTGCCCACGTACGTTCATCCTGAACTACGCTATGAAGTGGCTTTTGAACTTAATCCTCCAAAATTCCTTCCACTACCTAGTGCTGATTTTGGTGTGGCTCTAAGTCCTCCTTTTCCAGACTGGTTTGTGTGTGGGAATGCCACTAAAATCCTTCAGGAACAATCTAAAAAACGCGCTGAACGAGTGGTTCCGACTAAGCATACCCTGGATACTTTCAAAGGACATCTTCATATAGGTCTTGAGCACATTCGTGTTCTGGCTCCAATACCTGAAGGTTGGGGTTTGGACAATCCTTCGATTAACTCTCCTTTCTTATCCACAAATTAACTTCTGCTCTTGTTTACAGTTGTAGGTCGAAAGAAAGCTACCAAGGAAGCAGCTGCTCAAAAAGATACTGGAGACTTGAAGGGCGTTAAAGCAAGTGGGAGTGACACTGTCACTACCAGCAAAAAGCCAACGATATGTATATATATTTTCCTTATAGTCTGTGCATTTATCTTGACCGCTAATCACTTTGTTCAATATGAATATTCTCAGGGTTCGAAGCCTCCAACACCTTCAAAACGAAAGGTTTCCAATACCAGCGCTTCAGACGATGAAGATAAATCTCCTCCTCGTACCAGGCAAGCTGCGAAGAAACGACAAAAGATCACCGTTTCTTTATCCAAAGGAAAGGAATCTGGAACTTCGAGACTTGCTTCATCGAGTGATAAGGTATCTTCGGATGTATCACCTGCAAAGGCTGCTAGTACTATTCCAGTTGTGGAAAGTCATAACTCAAGTCCCGATAACGTCCCGCACAAGGTATTGAATCTCATACTGTAACGATTTTTAATATTCGACTTCAATTGCTAAGTATACGTTTTACCTTGTATATACAGGACGACGTAGGCACAGCTACTTCTGATCTTAACACTTCAAACCTCGGCCTTGATCTTGGCAACCTTCAAGGTATGCATTTGTCTCTTTGATTGACAAACAACTCTTTGATGGCTTCTTGTCCTAACAAACTTTGATTTACGTAACAGGTGTCCCTCAACGTAAATCTCCTGCCCTTTTCGAAATCCTCGAAGATGTTCAACCTATCGCGACCATCGTCTCCCCAGTGCGTGTTGAGGAAAGTCATTCGAATGACGCTTCTCCAATTACCCATCGAGATGAAGACATGGAAGAGAACCCACAACATTCAAATAGTGGCAACATAGTTGACCAGCCAATTGAGAGTGAAGACACTATCTCTGAACATGAAGATGCAGACGAAACTTCTAATTTGCCTCCACCCGGCAATAATGAAACTTCGACCCTCGGGAATACAGTTACTCCTGTGGCTACTTCGAAGCATACCACTGCAGTGCTTACTCCTATAGAACTGGAGAAACTCAAAGATACTAATCCCGTAAGCTTTCTCAAGGCTATGATGAATGCTAAGGGTATTTCGCCTATCAGGCTCGAGCCTTCTTCGACTGTTTTGGCGGACGGTGGTAAGGAGAATGATATTCCAACACTCCTTCGTCAGTTAAAGGAAAAGCTCTTTGAGACCAATCTTATTGAAACTCTGCGCAAGGATTCCACCAGCTGTTTTGGTTTAATCAATCTTTTGAAGAAAGTGGATTTACTCCAGGTCTCGGACGAAGTCTCCGAAGTGATTGTCTCGCTAAGTTCTCTTCTGGATCAGCTTCAAGCTGATAATCTCCGCAAACGGGATATTGATGAAAAACTCAAGGCGAAAATGATTTCTCACAGTTCTTCGTGGAAGGCTGCCAATGACGCAACAGACAAGGCTAGCGCCCTTGAGCTCGAGCACACAAAGTGCCAAGAAGGATATAAAACTTGTGAAACAAACATCAAATCCTGGGAGAAAAAAATTAAACGCCTCGAAGAAAAAATAAGCAACGCTAAGTCCCGTCAAGAAGAGATCAAACAATCTCAGCAACATGAGTTGAACGAAGTGGCGCAGTCAGGAATTCAACATCTCGAGATGGTATAGAAGTTAGTGCCAGAGATCGAATAACTGAACAAACAACAAGCACTAATCGAATATCGTCTGACGTTGTGGGCCTCTCAATACGCCAAGATGAAGGATAGTCTTCCCAAGGACTTTTACTAATTGTTCCAATTTTTGTAACATCTTTTCAGCTTAGTACTTTGTCTTATTTTTTGTAATCAAAATTAGCCCAAGAATACATGCACACTTTTCTTTCCAATTATCTATATATTATATTTTACAACTGTCACAAATAATGTTTTAACAATTCTTAAATTGTCAAAAAATTTATTTTCCAGCTATCATAATGACCTTGATAGTGTATCTATGTGGCATGATTACTCCTCGCAGCCTCTTTAAGCCTAGACTTGACGTTTCCACTCCCTTAGCCGCAACCATCATTAAATGATGACATCACTTTTCAAAACGTCTACTTGGGACGTGCGTGTATCAGTTTCTAAAATGATTACACTTCAACTTCCAAGGTGGGAAACGGCGAAATCCATTACTTCTCTTGGGGAAACCAAACGCGGTCCAATCAAAACTTAGAAAATAACCACTCTTTTATGGCCAACGTCCTCTATATAAGCCTTAGTATTCTGCTTATTTCTTCATCCTCTTACCATACTCTTATCAAAGTTTTCTCTCCTCCTCTTGTACTCCTTTAAATACAGAGTTTGAAGAACTTCTTTTTTGTACTCCCTTATTCAAAATGACACAACCTTTAACTTACACTACCATCAGGTCCTCCATCAAAAAGAAATTCAAACTCTCTGTGGAAGAGTTCGATGAGAACCACATCAATGTTGACGCACTCTTTGCCAATCAACAACTCCAGTTTTACCAGGGAATCCTGGAGGGGTCTGTTTATCCAAACATGTTGGCAGACTTCTGGATGTTTGCGTCCCTCCGTATAGATCCAGAAGGAAGAACCACCATTGTGTCTAAGGTTCGAAGAGCCCCTATTACCATTACTCCCTCAACTATCTCTGAACTGTTGAGATGCGATAATCTTGGAGAAGCGTTTGATGACAACTCCTTTAACATGACCACCTCTGATGTCTTGAGGGCCCTCATGGCTAATGATCCTTTTAGTGCCAAGGTCATTAGGATTTAGCATCAACTTTTAGTGGGCAACTTTCGCCCACGAAACCAGGACCAAGACATCATCATGGTGGAAGATCTGGAGTTCATACTCTGTGCTCTCCGGGGAAAGAAAATCAACTTTCCATTGCTGATCTTCAAACAGCTTGTCAAAGTTGTTGCTATGGCTGCCTCTCGTCAAGGCGTAGTGAAATGCCTTCCTTATGGAAGGTTTCTATCCTATATGTTTCTCAAAAAGGGTGTAGTGAGGAGAATGCGCATGGAAGGATCTCTAGATCTTTTCGAAGCAGAAAGCTTGCCCCTGCTGTCCTTGGAAGGTATAGAGCAAAGGATCAACTAAAGGGTGCGTTATTTGAGGCTTTGTAGGAGGCGTTATAGGTCTTAGTTTTATTGTTCATAATTTTGAACGCTCCTTTTGATAGCTTCTAGTGTGCCTTTATTTTTGTAGCCTTTGTTATGCATGGAAGCACAATCTTCCAAAATGAATGTACTCTTCCAATCGTAATGAAATATATTTTGACATTGCTCTGTCTTCTTAGTTTATTTACCACATATCCCACTCAGATACGAAGCCATTTTGGTGCTTGTTCAACCATTTTGGCCTACGTAGCATACTTTAAATATCTAAGTTTTTGCAATTTTTACTTCGTGCATGATTGATTTGTATCTTTTTAGATACTTCCCATTCACTCTTAAGATCCTGCGATCTTCTGCCAATTCTTCTATCTCATAAGCATTATTTGAGAATACTTTTAAGATTCGAAAGGGGCCTTCCCAGTGTGGGACCATTTGCCTAAAACCCGATTCTTTCGATCTATAGGTAAAATAACTTTCCAAACTAAGTCATTATTAATAAATGTTTTACCTTTCACCTTTTTGTTGTATGCCCTTGACACCTTTTCTTTTTGTCTTTTTATCATTTCCAACGCTCGAAGCCTATCTTTGTCCAGATCAACTAATTCGTTCATCATCAATTCCCAATACGTGTTTGGGGGAATTTCTGCTTGTCTTTGGATCTGGACTGATTGCAAGTATATCTCAACTGGGAGTACTGCATCGTGCCCGAACGTCAATTGGAAAGGTGTGGTGTTTGTAGCTTCTTTTGGTGACATTCGACAAGTCCAGAGTGCTTGGTCCAAAGTTTTATGCCAATTCTTAGGTTTTTTCCCTACATGTTTCTTTATGAGACCAATTATTACCTTATTTGCTGCTTCGACTTGTCTATTTGCTTGAGCATAGTAAGGTGTAGAAGTGAATAATATGAACCCCATTTCTCTGGCGAATTCTTGCATCTTTCGACCAGTAAACACTAATCCCTGATTTGTGGTTATACTTTCTGGGATTCCGAATCTGTATATAATGTGTTTTTGAATAAACTCAATCACAGCCTCCCGATCGACATTTGCAAGTGGTATCGCTTCAACCCATTTTGTGAAGTAGTCTATTCCTACTAAGATATATCTTTGACCTTTGGAAGACGTGGGACGAAGTTCTCCAATTAAGTCTAGTGCCCAACCTCTGAAAGGCCATGGTTTTATTATTGAACTTAATTCGCTTGCAGGAGCATGTTGAATACCTGCGTGTTCTTGACATTCTTGACATCCTTTTGCAAACTCTATGCAATCTTTTAACATAGAGGGCCAATACATTCCATATCGAAATAAAAGCCATTTCATTTTGTGCCCCGCTTGGTGTGCACCACATGCTCCACTATGTACATTCGAGAGAGCCACATATGCTTCAGCTTCGCCCAGACATTTTAGCAAAACTCCTTCAGGGGTTTTCTTAAACAATTCATTTCCCATCAGGAAGTAGGATAAGGCTCGATACTTTACCTTTCTATCTGTCTCTGTCGAAGGGTCTTTTAAGTAGTTCACAATTGGACTCCTCCAATCTGTATCTGCTAAGGAGTCTATATTTAAAACCTCAAACTCCTCTTTGTTAGCGAAACCTAATTGTGAGTTCTCCAGATCACTTGGATAAAGCTTCGTGGCCATTTCTTTGCCTCTTACTTCGATCAATTCTTCTAGTTTTTTCTTTGATACCCTGTATCCTGAGGCTAATTGTGCCAAATCATTCGCTTCCTGATTATTCATCCTTGAGACATGTTTTAACTCCACATACTCGAATTTTTTAAGCAACCTATTTGCTATGACAAAATACATGATCAAATTCTCTTTGATACATTTGTATTCCTCCGTCAGTTGCTTAATCACTAGTTCCGAGTCTCCTTTAATTTCGACTCTGGTTGCCCCCAATTCTAACAAAGCTTCAAGTCCAGCGATCAGTGCTTCGTACTCAACTTCGTTGTTAGAGAATAAGGGACCTTCAATCTTGTACTTGAGCTTTGTTGGAATTCCATCAGGAGAAATTATTAGTATCCCAACGCCGCTTCCTTCTTTATGCGTTGAACCATCAAAGTATAACTTCCAAGGCTTCAATTCTACATATTGCCGAGGGTACTCAACCACTGCATGGTCAACAATGAAGTCTGACACGATTTGTTCCTTCATTGCCTTAAGGGGTTGAAATATTAAAGAGTACTCAGTAAGAGCCAAAGCCCATTTGCCAATTCGACTATGCAATATTGGTTTTGATAGCATATGTTTAATAACATCAAAATGAGATGAAACATAAACATCAACTGGCTTTATATAATACTTGAGTTTAATACAAGAGAAATATAAACAAAGGCAGAGTTTTTCTACTGCACTATACCTAGTCTCTGCATCATTGAGTACTCTACTTAAGTAATAAATGGCTCTTTCGATGCCATTATCATCTTCTTGAGCTAACATGCTACCTATTATATTATCTGAAGCTGAGATATACAGGCGCATGTGCTTCTTCCCATTTGGGGGAGACAATATTGGTGGATGCATCAAATATTGCTTGATTTTTTCAAAACCTTCTTGATATTCAGCATGCCATTCGAACCTTCCTTGCTTCAGTCGAAGTAAGGGGGAAAAAGCTTGCGTACGTCCACTCAAGTTAGAGATAAATCTTCTTAAGAAATTTATCTTTCCCAGTAAAGACTGTAGTTCTTTCTTCGTGGATGGAGGCTTTGTCTCCATAATAGCCTTTGTTTTATTCTGATTAATTTCTATTCCCTTTTTGTGGACCACGAAGCCCAGGAAATCTCCAGCCTGCACAAAGAAAGCACATTTAAGGGGATTCATCTTTAAGCCATGTTTTCTCATTCTTTCAAATGATTGGCTCAGATGGTCCAGATGACTGTGATCTGAAACAGATTTTACAACAATGTCATCTATGTATACTTGCATGAAAGTTTATATAAAATCATGGAATATAGAATTCATTGCTCTTTGATAAGTTGCCCCAGCGTTTTTTAGACCAAAAGGCATTACAACCCATTCGTAGGTGCCTATTGCCCCTAGGCAACGAAAAGCTGTTTTGGACACATCTTCTTCTGCAATGAAGATCTGGTTATACCCAAAATATCCATCCAACATACTTAAATATTCAAAGCCTGCGGCTGAATCTACTAGCATTTCTGCCACAGGCATGGGATATTCATCCTTAGGAGTTGCTGCATTCAGATCACGAAAATCTATGCATACTCTTAAAGAACCATTCTTTTTAATAACTGGCACAATATTAGCAATCCATTTAACATACCTTGTAGTTCTGATGAACTTGCAACGGAGAAGTCTTTCGACCTTTGCTTCGATCTTCGAATGAATCTTTGGCGCGAACCTCCTAGGAGTTTGCTTGATGGGCTTTTTCCCTTCCTTTATAGGCAGCTTTAATTCGACCAAATCTCTCCCTAAACCAGGCATCTCATCCTAATCCCAGGCGAAGCAATCTTTGTTTTCTTTCAATAACGCAATGACTCTTGATTTCAAGGCTGGCTCTAACTTTGCACTGACGTATGTTACCCTGTTCTGATTTTCGTCTCCAAGATTTACTTCTTCGAGTGGATCTTGGGCTAACATCTTTATATTTGACGCCATTGGGTCTTTCTCGAATCCCAAGGGTTCTTCATCATAGATCGCGTCCAGCCTTTGATTCGCCTCTTCACTTGAGATCTTCTCAACTTGAACTGTGTTGTCAGGAGGTTGAGGGATAAAATGTATCCCAAGACCCGTCGCTTCTGCCTCTTTTTGGATTGCATCACCAGTCATGTTTAATAATTCGGCTTTGAGAGTTGTTTTTATTTTGTTCTCGGCTATGTAAGCCGAAATCCTTTCGAAGAAATATGACTCAGACATCATCAACGTCGTCATCCCAGCCTGTTGGTCGTATTGCTGGTAAATGCGCCATTGGTGCGGTATCTTCTGGACCGTTCATTATTTCTCTATTCCATTGGAATCCATTTGGGTGTAAAGATAAATAGAATAAAGAATTCTTATTTGGGGTGTATATATCTTCCGCAGCATGGCAATGCCCTATGTTAGCCAAGTTCCTGTCGAAACTAGTTTTGTTGACTTGGTTGACTTCAGCCATGTAGTAGCTTTGATCCCCTTCAATGTTTTCCACTATACCATCTTCCCTCCAAATAGTGAGTCTCTGATGCATTGTCGAAGGCACTGTAGCAACCCCATGGATCCATTCTCTTCCTAGCAAAAGATTGTAGTTCGCTTTTGCTGGTATCACCATGAACATCGTTGGCCTTGTGACCGAACCCACAGTTAAATTCACTTGAATGACCCCTAAAGTTTGCCCTATTTTGCCTTCGTAGTTAGACAAGACCATATTATGTGGCCTTATATCAGTATCGAACATACCAATTCTTTTCAACATATATTGGGGCATTAGATTCACTGTTGCCCCCCCCATCTACTATGACTTTGTTAATGCCAACATTTTCAATCTTATCCCTTATGTAGAATGGTTTTAGATGGTTTCTCATACCCTCATCAGGTCTTTCGAAGAAGGCATTCTGCTCTTCGACAGCCCGATTTTTTAGAACATAATAACATACAAGTCTGTGTCTTGCCATCTCTTCTGCATCAGCTTCCTCACAATCTTCAGCTTTTGTCTCTTGGTTAAACTCATGAGGGAGTACCGACGCAACATTGCAATTGAAGTTTATAGATGACACTCCGTCTGAGTCGAAGTCGTTTGTCATCCTATCATCCTCTTTCCAAGGACTGGAATGCATCTTTTCTTCTTCTTTCTCGTTATCGGAACTGAACAACTTGCATTCCACCGGAGGTTTGCTTTCCCTTGCCCCCTGCATTGGGATCTTGTTGCTGCTAGATTCTCCAACCTCCTTTGCCTTGTATTCCCTTTGGGCTTTCTTCATCCTTTGGTGCCTTCTCCACTGGGATCTGGACATAAGATGCTTGCCTTTGTAATTCTCCAACCTGTACATTTCTCGATTTGAGGTCTGAAATTGCTTCCTATAAGCCATTGCAGTCCTTCCCCCTTGGTCCCAACTTCGCCATTTGTTATTTCTAGTACCAGCTTGTATCCACCTATCCCTGGGTATGTCTGCAGGGATTTTAAATGTAACTCTTCGAGCTCTAGGGTGGGGACTGTCGGGCCTCTTCGATGGTGTCTGGTTGTCGAACACATACATGTTGGGACGGAGTCCCTGAGTCTCTCGACCCATGTAGAATAACACTCTTTCGAATGATCGAGCTAACAGTTCATCACAGACTGCTCCACATCTGGGACACAATACAATCTCAGCGTTTTCTTTGTGACATCTGACCAAGAAACTTACTAAGCTTTCTTCTGTCCTTGGATACACCTTCAGCAATAGGTTTCCTCCTCTCCAGGGTTGTTCCATTCTTTCTCGTAGGGCCCTCTCAAAGTTAGCTTGGACCCTTCGATTCAACATAATCGAGCACCTTGGGCACATCAGCATTTTTCCAGCATTTTTCTCATGACACTTCCAGAGATAATCTTTCAAACTCTCCCCTCTCGGTAGAATTTCAATGTTTCCTTTCTCCCTTATCAGCCATTTTTCTAGTTCTTCTATTTCAGATAAAGGTCGCCTAACATTGACCATGTTAACAACTGCCGGAGGAGCTTCAGAAATCTGTATCTGCTGAAGTTTCGCACTGAGGTCTTCAGTGGCCTCGCTAGTTTTCTCCTTCAGATCTTCAGTCATCTCTGCATCGAAGGATTATTCAACATCAGTATTGAAGACTGTATTGTCATTTAGGCTTTCAGTAGCCTGCTTTCTAGTTAAAATTATCTCCAATTCAGCAATATCAGTTTCAGATACTTCCACCATGTTGACGTCAAGTGGTTCACACAAGTTAGTGTCAGCAACATTCAAAGGGTCTGTGTCAACCTTCATGTGATTCTTTGTCTTATCAGCGAATTTCAGACGTCCATCCTTGATAGCATTATGAATTAGATCCCTGAAAAGAAAACATTGTGAGGTTTTATGGCCTAAAAACCCATGATATTTACAAAAGCCTCGCTTCTTCCGTTGTTCTAATGGAGGAACTTTGGAATTAGGAGGCATTATCATCTGGCCATCTTTTACTAACAAATCGAAATTTCGTCACATTTAGCGACGTCAAATGTATAAGTTTTCTTAGGAAATCTATCGCTTTTATCATTCTCGACTGAATTTTTTCCATTCGAAGGGATGAGCAACTTGCAAGAATAAGGTGGTGTTTCTTTTAATTCTGCTAGGTCTATTTCGACCTCTTCCACGCTGTATGAGTCTTTGAAAGATTCGCCGTCAGCGTCTTCAGCTTCAATATATGCCACCCTCTCCTTCTTGTAACTTTTATTTGCTCTGGCCTTTTCCGCTTTTAGTCGTTCGACGTGTCAAACCCTGTCTGCCAATTGGGCCATATCCCTTAGGTATTGGGTATCCAGTTTCTTTCTAATTGAATAGTCTAGACCGCCTGCAGCCATTTCGACTAATTCATGTTCTGGGACAACAGTGAAGCATCTTGACTTTAACAAACGGAACCTGTTCAAGTAATCATCTATAGGCTCCGTGAACTTCCTCTTGATTCTAGCCAATTCTTTCAGACTTATCTTGGTTTGACCCATGTAGAATTGTTCATGGAACAATCTCTCCAAGTGTGCCCATGCATCTATGGAATTTGGGGGTAAGGTAGTGAACCAAATAAAAGCATTTTTTGTTAGCGAACTAAGAAAGTATTTAATTCTCAAATCCTTGTTCCCTGCTAGATCCCCTGCTTCCGTCAAATATCTGGCTATGTGTTCTACCGTTGATTCACTAGTGTCCCCTGAAAACTTCATGAATTTGGGTACCTTGGTACCTCTTGGCAATTCTGTTTGCGTAATATATTCGGGTATGGGGGATGTGTAGTTTGGACGTCGAAGTCCAGTATTAACGCCATTATTGGCCATAATTTTCTCTATCATGGCAGTTAAATTATTCTCTGTTGCCATATTTTCTCTCCTAACCCTGTGGACTACTTCATCTGGATGTTCGTTCCTACCAACTACCCTTAATCTAGGACCCTCCTCGATGGTCTCTTGTTGACCAAAGTCAGTCCTTCGACCTGGATTCTCTAAATCTATCACTTGGTTTCTTCCGACTGGTGGTGGTCTAGGTGGGGGAACTGCCTCACCGGGTGTTGGTCTAGGCGGAGGAACCTTATCTTGAACACATTCCAAGATTGGCTCACCCTCGCGATAAGGGGGTTGGTTATTTCTTCACCTAGTTTGTGGAACTCCCATAAAATCTGCCATTCGATTTATTTGTGATGATATTTTTTGGAAGGTTTCTACATTGTCCTGGTTAGTTCTGGTCATGTTTGCCACTAATGGTGAAAAGAGTGACCCTATTTCTTTGGCAAGAGCACCTAGCATATCATGGTTACTTGCATCCATTTCTTGCCTAAATGCTGCCTGACTGTTGGTAGTTAAAAGAGGCAATTGGCTAGATGTGTCTGCATTTTGTGCACTTCGACCTATCGAACCCGTATTAGGCGAAAACGCCATGGCATTAGGTGCAGTGTATGTAGATCCTGCCATATACGAATATGGCATTCTGTAAGGGTTTCCTGGCCTTCATACATCGAATGAAGATGAAAATGGCCTTGGAGAATGTACTTGACTTGTCGAGAAATGAAGCATCTCGTTTGTTCCTGTCGCATGAGGCATGGTAGTCGAACTGGAAATTGGGATCGTTCCTGTTGTATTTTCGGGCATGGCTTGGGAACCAACTGCAGCTGCAGATCCTCCCGACACGGGTATTTCCTGTTCTTGTGACGTAGATTTCGAAACATGTGTAGTATTTGTTGCTACTGTTCCTGACCCTTGTGGGGGATCTTGATGCCCCCCCCACTGGTCGAATTGACCATTTTCTTGTTGTACCTTCGTTTCGGAATCGGTGGCGCACTGTTGGTTAACTTACCGTTCCTAAGGTTCATACAAGGTCTTGATATGTTCTAGACAAAACAAAACAACCAATTAATAACAATCTGTTTGACACAGTCCCACCGGGTGTGCCAATTTGTTTACGGTGATTTCCGGTAAATAACCGCTAGTCTTCCAAACTATAAAATATACTTTGGTTACTCGCAGGATCGACTAGATTGATCCTAGGACATAGTCAAACAATTGTCTTTTGATATGATTTGGTTCATATTTGTTTGTTCTTGCTTCGAAAACTTGTTTGTGATGTGATCATATGACTATTCATGTGAAATAACACTTGTTATACATGTTAATATAACTTCGACAAAGAGACATAGAAAGCGTGTAAATTGCAGAAATATAAAGTGCAAGAATATAAAGTGCAGAAAAGTAAAATGCTTCGAATGAAAGTTAAACAAAAGATAAAGGAATTGAAAAGATACTTGAATAAAGAAAGATACAAAAGTATTTAAAATGGTGTTGGTGTCATACGTACATTTCTCAGCGAACTCGTTCTCTTAACGCTTGATACTTGAGTGATTTGTGAGTGATTTGTACAAAATGAACACACGGAATCCTAACATTAAGACCCTTATTTATACTAATTTCGACCCTAACGGTCCTACACTAATATGATGCCACGTTGCTCACATGCATACGCTTCGAATCCCTGGGTTGCCATCTGTCCTTGTTCGGTTACATAGACTATTTCGAAATTCAAATCCTCCCGCCTGAATCCTCTTCCAATGCGTGGCAACGTGATCAAAACCGAGAATGCTTACGGAAAAGCACCAAGCTTCAGTACTCTTTGTGTTTCGTAAAAAACGTTTAAGTCGTAAAGACAATTTATTTCGAACTAGCTTCAATCTTCATCATCTTCACTTCAACTTAAACAACATCCTCGAAACATGGCCATCTGTAGCCATTTTTTAATCTCAGAAATGGTCATCAGTAACCATCCTTCTTCGAACTCTAACTCTTCAAAGAATATTTTCTTCCAACGAAATCTCTAGCTAACAGGGATATAGGTGTTAGTAGCAATTTGGATGTGATTGTTTTGGTTTAATGGTTTGAAGTGTCTTTAATAACATGTAGACTTGGTTTATGAAATGTTGCATGGACTGGTTTTTTTGTGGCAGGTTTTGTGTAAGGTTGGGCCAAGTGTTTTCAAGAAGAATTTTGGCAAGTAATGAAGAAAAATAGGGATTGCTTGAAGTTTGAAGTGAAGATTTTCAATGGAGGCTTGGTCAAGGATTTTAGGAGAATTTTAGGAAATAATGATGATGTAGGTTTGTTATTTATATTATAAGGAACAGTTATATGATAGCATGATATATTGATACAACAAAGTCAAGTTTTTAGTGCTAGATTCTCCTACTGCATTAGAGGTTATAATAGAAAAGTGAATCTATTTGTATTACTAAAAGCAAAAAATTGTTTTGGAGATACTCTACAATACATGTTTACTTTGGCATGCTTAAAATTAAGAGAAAATAGCTATTGTGACCATATATCCGATTAGTTTAAATTAGGAAATTTTGTGATGCATGGACCGTATGCGAGATCAATTATACTAACTCTGGAATTTGTTTCACTTGCAGCTTATGCTTGACCAAAGATAGTTTACTGGAAATATTAGCATGTTCTGTCCCTGCGTTCCCAATAAAGATCGTGATGTTTGCTAGAGGTCCCTTACAATTATACCAGGCGAAGATCGTGAAGTTGTACTTCAAAACCAAAGATTTACAGTGCATGTCATGCAAAAATGTCAGTCATAAAACACATTCCACAATATAAACCCTGAGAATCATGCTCTCATGGTATGTATGATTTGGTTTGACCTTTAATGTGTGTTTCTGTATTATGCCTCCAATAATATATCCCTAGATTTCATTACTCAGCTCTTGACTTCTATTTGAAACCTATCCTTCGTTTAGTACATTACATTTATCTACATTATATATGATGCAGGTAGTTGAAGTTTCGTTCCGATACGATGATAAATGTCTTCTATCTTTATATAGTCACGATGCAATGGCGTATAAAAAATGATATGATGGGGGATAGAAGATCTCTAGAGGACCATAGATCTCGGCAATATATTCTTCTGACTTGCAACGAGCTTTTGAAACTGCACAGCCCATTGCTTCTAAATGTGCATCAGTTCTGTGTCAACGCACGGGTAATCATACCAAAATTTGTGTGAACGCACAAATTTATTATATTTTAATAACACAACCGTGCGTACGACATCAATGCACGGGTAACACACCCGTCCCGTGTCAATGCACGGGTAATCATACCAAATTTACGAGCACGGGTTCTGGTCTGAGTTGGACCGGATTTATCAGATGTATATATAATTTTAAGAAAATACATTCAAATGTATATTCATATAAAGTTGAAATAAATATGTTACATTGTTTAAAAATATATATATTTATAGAAAATAGTATGATATAAACTAAAAATAAATGTTTTCAGTATTGTATAGATTCCACTTAGTAAAAATATATTTTTTTCTCAATAGACAATTCAATATAATTTAAAACGTCATCCTTCTCTTCATTTACTTGGGAGCAACCCAACAACAACATTATTAAACAAGGAGTATACCCCTTATGCAAAAAGTAGATTAAATACGTGATTTATTTATATACCTAAAGACATTTTACTTAGACAACAAAAAGTGGTATACCTAAAGATATTACCACAAAATACTATTTGTAGTAATGGTATTATCTAACTTTCCAAATATAATTTGTAGTAATCGCATAATCTCCGTTAAGATATTACAATATATTTAATCTATCAATCAATAATAAAACAAGATATTAATACATAGGGTTAATAGGTGTTTTTACCCTATCATATACGCGAGGTTTCAAAAACTAATGAAAATTTCTTTGTTTTAGACCTCATGAAACCATTCATCATATAATAACTGATGTGGCTGGCTTTATTCTCTTGTTTTAGTCCTCGTGAAATCCAGTCATTAGTCATTAGAATAATTGATATGTTTGATTTTTTTTTTTTAAATTGTTAATGTTTTTAATAACATAGACTATATATTTAGTTGGCTTTTATTTTAATTTTTTTTGGCTTTCAGATCTTAGTATTATTTTTGGCTTATCACTCCAGTAGTCCGATTCAGGGTTAGTTTAAACATCAAGTGATCAGAATTAGTTTAGACATCAAGTAAGATCTTAGTATTTACTTTTTTTTTTTTTTTGTGAGATTCTTTTCACACAATTATTTATTCAATGAGTAACTTCCAAATAATTATTTAAGAATTTGATAACTTTTCTTAGAGAAACATTTGAACATATGCTTTGTACATCTTCTTTTAATTTTGACAGTGTGCAATATAAGGAATAAGAATTGATATTGATTATTGTTGTTGATAGTGTTGATCATCATCTCTGTTTATAGTGAGAGAGGAGATCAATTTACATAAATGTGCATGATATGCACCAGTATACAGTAAATGAAATAATGAATACATTTAATCAAATAATTATGTGCATATAATTATGTGCCAATTATAAGGAGAGGATAATGATGACTTGGTGCTTGCTCATGATGATGATGATTGTCCAATACGCCCCCTCAAGATGTAGTTACCATCAGTAACTTGCATCTTGGATCGAAGATCAGTAAACAGTGTGTGTGCTAAAGGTTTAGTCAAAAGATCCGCAAGTTGGTCTTTAGTTGACACGTGTGAGACTTGAAGTTTTCCATCTCGAACTTGTTCACGCACAAAGTGATAATCCATGGATATGTGCTTCATTTTTGAGTGAAGAACAGGATTTGAGCATAGATATGTGGCGCCGACATTGTCACATAGTAGTAATGGTGGTTTTGACACTGGTAGGCGAAGTTCATGTAAAAGATTTGTGAGCCACATTATCTCAGCAGTTGTAGTGGCGACAGCACGATATTCAGCCTCAGTTGAAGAGCGAGCTACGGTTCTTTGTTTGCGTGATAACCAAGAGATGGGGTTACCTCCAAAGAATATAAGGTATGCAGATGTGGAAGTGCGATCGTCAACATTTCCACCCCAGTCAGCATCCGTGAAAGCATAGAGTTGCAGGGATGATGGCTGCCGCAAGAGAATGCCGAAGTTAATTGTAGCCTTGAGGTAACGGAGAAGTCGCTTGAGATGTTGCAAGTGAAGTGACGTTGGTTTGTGCATGAATTGAGAAAGCTTATTGATTGCAAAGGAGAGGTCAGGTCTTGTGAGATTAAGATATTGAAGTGCTCCTATTATTTTTCTGTAATGAGTAGAATCTGTAGCAGGTGTTCCTGAAGGATAGAAAAACACTTAGAAAGGGGGGGTTTGAATAAGTGTAGTTTTAAAAACTTGACAGATAAAAAAAAATTGCACAGTTATTTTTATCCTGGTTCGTTGTTAACTAAACTACTCCAGTCCACCCCCGCAGAGATGATTTACCTCAACTGAGGATTTAATCCACTAATCGCACGGATTACAATGGTTTTCCACTTAGTCAGCAACTAAGTCTTCCAGAGTCTTCTGATCACACACTGATCACTCCAGGAACAACTGCTTAGATACCCTCTAAGACTTTTCTAGAGTATACTGATCCACACGATCACTCTAGTTACAACCTGCTTAGATAACCTCTAAGACTTCCTAGAGTATTCTGATCCACACGATCACTCTAGTTCCTTACAACTTAATGTAATCAATTCTAAGAGTATTACAATTGCTTCTTAAAAGCGATAATCACAAACTGTGATATTTCTCTTAACGTTTAAGCTTAATCTCACTAATATATTACAACAGCAATGTAGTGAGCTTTGATGAAGATGAAGATTCTGAGCTTTGATTTTGAACAGAGTTTCAGCAAGTTAATATGAGTTGTTTTGGTGCAGAATCGTTAACCTTGCTTCTCATCAGAACTTCATATTTATAGGCGTTGGAGAAGATGACCGTTGAGTGCATTTAATGCTTTGCGTGTTCCGTACAGCATCGCATTTAATGTTATACGCTTTTGTCAACTACCTCGAGCCTTGTTCACGCTGTGTCTACTGACGTAGCCTTTAGTAGCTTTCAACGTTCCTTTTGTCAGTCAGCGTAGCTTGCCACTTGTACTTTCTTCTGATCTGATGTTTGTGATTACAACGTTTGAATATCATCAGAGTCAAACAGCTTGGTGCATAGCATCTTCTGATCTTCTGACCTTGAAGTGCTTCTGAGCGTGATACCATCAGAACTTCAGTGCTTCTGTTCTCTTGTTCTTCTGATGCTTCCATAGACCCATGTTCTGATTCTGCTTCGACCATCTTCTGATGTCTTGCCAGACCATGTTCTGATGTTGCATGCTGAACCCTTTGAGACAAAGCTTCTGAGCGCTGAATTATGCATACTCTTTATATATTTCCTGAAAAGGAAATTGCATTGGATTAGAGTACCATATTATCATAAGCAAAATTCATATTATTGTTATCATCAAAACTAAGATAATTGATCAGAACAAATCTTGTTCTAACAATCTCCCCCTTTTTGATGATGACAAAAACATATATAAATGATATGAATTTGCGATCAGAAAGAACAGACGGCAAAAGACAAATTACACAGCTATAGCATAAGCATATGAATATGTCTCCCCCTGAGATTAACAATCTCCCCCTGAGATAAATAATCTCCCCCTGAAATAAATACTCGAAGAACTTTAATAAAAGACTTCCCTGATTATTTCGGTAGAGACGATCATATAAGCTTCTGTCTTTAGAGAATTCATAGCTTCTGACTTCTGCTTCCATTGGACAGCTTCAGAACTAGAATTTCCTTAGATCCCTAGAACACTCACAGCTTATGATTCCTGCTTCCATCTAGGACAGCTTCAGAACTTGAATTTCTTTGATCTTCTGAACATTCACAGCTTCTGATTTCTGCTTCCCTCGGATAGCTTCAGAACTTGAGTTTTCTGGATCTTTAGAACATTCGCAGCTTCTGATTTCTGCTTCCCTCGGATAGCTTCAGAGCTTTGAATTTCTACCAACATCACTTCATGCTAGATTTGTATCAGAACATTGTTGAATGTACCAGAGCATCATCAGAGCATCTCTACATCCTGAAATGTTACAGAACAAAAAACTAAACGACAAAAGTCAGCATGAACGAGTCAGAACATAAAATGTATATTAGAACACATGATATGTATCAGAGCCATATAGGCTAAAATAATGTATCAGAGCAAATAGAATTTTGTCAGAACAAATAGACAAATATGGATCAAATTCTATTATCAGTGCTTCTGATCTCTGAAGCTTGACAGCACTCAGCTTGCTTCGAACACATTTTATGTTTCAGAGCCATATAGGCTAAAATAATGTATCAGAGCAAATAGAATTTTGTCAGAACAAATAGACAAATATGGATCAAATTCTATTATCAGTGCTTCTGATCTCTGAAGCTTGACAGCACTCAGCTTGCTTCAGTTTCCATGGTTTTGCTTCTTGTGTTTGCTTTGAAGATTTTCTTCACTTCTTTATACCTGCAAAACACTTAAACCATATAGAACTTGCAGTTCTTGTTAGTGAATGTGTGGGAGCTTTACCCAGCAACTGATAGATTAATCAAATCATTTATCATTTATCTTCTCCCCCTTTTTGTCATAACATCAAAAAGAATATTTCAAAAGATTCAGATGAATAAAACGACAAATAAAATCACTGGAATGTGAAACAAGGAAACTTTTCATTGATAATCAAAAGAAGGATTACAGGAGAGGAATGCAGGAAAACAGATGCAACAAGGAAAGAAAACTACAAAGACCAAAGGACTAAGATCTTAGCCTACGCAAAATCCGCGCCAGAACATCATGAATCCCGTCAGTGCTTGTAGCTTGCCTTGCCATGAAGGAGCGAAACTCAGCATTGGCTGCTTCTTGCGCGTCCAAACGAGAAGCCAGCATAGCTTGATTCTGATGAAGAGTTTCCAAGGTCTCCATCAGAGCTGAGGTTTCACCAGAAGAAGAGGCACCTGAATATCTGCCAAAAGGGACAGCAATCTCAGCAGGGTGATCTTCTGGGAGATCTTCAGCTTGTGCATCTTCCATTTCCTCATCTGAGTCTGACTCAGAAGTAGCCTTAGCATATTCTGGTTCAGGCAGCTCAGAAGTTCCATCTTCCAATGCTTGAAGAATAGCTGCTAGGTTTGTTGGAGGAGTAGGACCAGCAACTTCAGCAGAATACACCACTACTGGAAAGACCATGTGAGGTGCTTTTTCAGAAGGGTTCATTCTGAACCAGTTGAACAGCCACTGAAAATCTCCAGTCAGCACAGGAAACCATGGTTTCCACACCACGATGTCTCTGCAGAGATTTCCTTCTTCCAACTTATCTGCAGGTATCTTCTTCTCAAGAACATTTCTGTTCCTGATGAGATGGTGACAGCTGCTTTCACCAATTTCCAACCGAAGACCACGAATACCAGGAGCTTCAGACATGATCCTTCTCTGAGTGTCTGTAGCCCTATCCAGAAAATCCTGACGAAAGGTATCCCAAAGGTTGCTTGTGGCATACTCATCCAGGTGGTTAAGGTGAGCAGCACCCAGAATCTCCAACCAGCCATTTACATCAGACTGTAAAAGCTCCAGATATGATTGAGTGGTAGGGGTTGGAGGGTTGACAGTGAACCTGGAGTTGGGAAGAACAACACTGTAGGGATTAGGTGTTCTGGTGGGAAAAGGGTGTGAGAGAGATGAAGAAATGTCTGATGGATGGGTTGAAGGAGAGGAGATACCCGATGGTGAAGAAGGTGGTTCCGAGAGGGTGAATGAGGAGGAAGAGGTGGAGGAGGTCTTTTAGAAGGGAGTGATCCTTACTCTTTTTGGTTTGGTTTCTGGTTCGACAGTTGCCTTTCTCTTTTGTTTCCGATCATTATCTTGATTCCCAGAGCTTGACGATGGATTCATGATGAAGTTGCAGATATTGGAAACTGCTAGGGTTTATGATATGAAAACAAAGAGAGACGAAAAAGAAACTGAATGCAGAGAGAGAGAAATATGAGAGGGAAAAGAAACGATTGACGAATATAAAAAGAAAACTGAAAGAGAGTAAATGATGAAAAGCATTTAATGTTACGTGACGTGAGGAGAGATAATAATGACAAAAGATGTGATTTGCACAGTTACCTAAGTAGACGTCCCCTCAACTGCACGCACGCTTGTCCAGGAGTAGTGACCACGTGTTTACCATCTGGATAGCCAGTTACAGTTGTTTTGCTTTTAAAGAGATTCTGAATCAACTTAGACAATGAAACGTTAGTAATAACTGAATCACAATTTCTAATTGATTTCAATCAGAACTTCTTAAGACAAAGATTTCATTTCAGAAGATACCCATATATAAGAATTTCTCATCTTCTCATTCTGGGCTTGGTTCTGAAGACCCATTTTGTGCCGATTATATTGAATCCATCTGGTCTAGGAACAAGATCCCAAACATCATTCCTTGTAAATTGATTCAGTTCTTCTTGCATAGCAATTATCCAGTCTGGATCTTCTAGAGCATGATCAACAGAAGTTGGCTCGATCAAAGACACAAGACCTAATTGACAGTCTGCATTGTTCTTAAGGAATGCTCTTGTTCTGATTGGATCATCCTTCTTTCCAAGAATGACATCTTCTGAATGACCAGAGATGAGTCTGGATGATCTTCTGACAGATGGTTCTTCAGAAATGCTTAGATTTTCTAGAGAAGCTGATACTTGATCTTCCGATTCTTTGCTTCTGAGAAGCTCTGCTTCTGATGCGTTGCTTCTTGGCTCAACAACTTCTGATATATCAATATCACAATCTGCAAAATTATCAAACTGCTTTGGTTTTTCAGAACCAAGCTTATCATCAAACCTGATATTGATTGATTCTTCTACAATCAATGTTTCAGTATTGTATACTCTGTAGCCTTTTGAGCGTTCAGAATATCCAAGAAGGAAACATTTTTGTGCTTTGGAATCAAACTTACCAAGATGATCTTTAGTGTTCAGAATAAAGCATACACATCCAAAAGGATGGAAATATGAAATGTTGGGCTTTCTATTCTTCCACAATTCATAAGGAGTCTTATTTAGAATAGGTCTGATAGAGATTCTATTCTGAATATAGCATGCAGTGTTTATTGCTTCTGCCCAGAAATGCTTAGCCATATTGGTTTCATTGATCATGGTTCTGGCCATTTCTTGCAGAGTCCTATTCTTTCGTTCTACAACCCCATTTTGCTGTGGAGTTCTAGGACAAGAGAAATCATGGGCAATACCATTTTCTTTGAAGAATTCTTCAAAGGATCTGTTCTCAAATTCACCACCATGATCACTTCTGACCTTTATGATTTTACACTCTTTTTCAGATTGAATCTGAATGCAGAAATCAAAGAACACTGAATGAGTCTCATCCTTGTGTTTCAAGAATTTTACCCACGTCCAGCGGCTATAATCATCTACGATGACTAATCCATATTTCTTCCCTCTGACAGATGCTGTCTTGACTGGGCCAAACAGATCAATGTGCAAGAGTTCTAATGGCCTTGAGGTAGAAACAACATTCTTGGACTTGAATGCAGGTTTGGAGAACTTGCCCTTCTGACATGCTTCACAAAGAGCATCCGATTTGAATTTCAGATTAGGGAGTCCTCTGACCAGATTCAGTTTGTTAATCTGAGAAATCTTTCTCAAACTAGCATGACCTAATCTTCTGTGCCAGACCCACTGCTCTTCAGAAACAGACATAAGACAAGTCACCTTCTGACTCATAAGATCTTGCAGATCTGTCTTATAAATGTTGTTCTTCCTCTTGCCTGTAAATAAGATTGAGCCATCCTTCTGATTTACAGCCTTGCAAGACTCTTGATTAAAGATTATATCATAACCATTGTCACTCAATTGACTGATAGATAAGAGGTTATGTGTTAATCCTTCTACAAGAAGTACATTAGAAATGGAAGGAGAGTTACCAGACTTTATAGTTCCAGAGCCAATTATCTTGCCCTTCTGATCTCCTCCAAACTTGACTTCTCCTCCAGACTTAAGCACCAGGTCTTGGAACATAGACCTTCTTCCTGTCATGTGTCGTGAGCATCCAGAGTCCAGGTACCATGACATGTTGTGCTTTGTCCTTTTTGCAGTCAAGGATATCTGCAATAGGAATAATCTTATCCTTAGGTACCCACATTTTCTTGGGTCCTTTCTTGTTAGATTTTCTCAAGTTCTGATTGAACTTGGGTTTAACATTGTAAGCAATAGGAGGAACAGCATGATAATTCTTAATGTGAGTTCCATGATATTTCCTAGGTTGTGTCACATGCTTTTTGGTGTGTGTTATGTGAAAACTTTGAGCATGTGAAGTGTGCCTAATATCATGGGAGTGGCCATACTTGAACTGATCATACAATGGCTTGTATGTGAATTTCATTTCATCAACAGGTTCAAGTTTGTATGGGGTTTCACCCTCAAAACCAATGCCGACTCTTTTGTTTCCAGACACAGCATATATCATAGAAGCTAGCTGACTTCTGCCAATACTTCTAGATAAGAACTTCCTGAAACTTAAATCATATTCTTTCAGAATATGGTTTAGACTAGGAGTGGATTTTTCTGAATCAGAAGGAGATCCAACATTATTGGATAATTTTAAAAGTTTTTCTTTTAATTCAGAATTCTCCAACTCAAGCTTCTTTGTTTCAAATTCAAATAGCTTTTTCAGCTTTTTGTATTTGAGACTGATCTGAGACTTGAGTTCCAGAAGTTCAGTTAGACCGGAAACTAACTCATCTCTAGTAAGTTCAGAAAATACCTCTTCAGAATCTGATTCTGATGTAGATTCTGATCCGTCATCTTCTGTCGCCATCAGCGCACAGTTGGCCTGCTCATCTTCAGAGTCTGAATCATCTTCTGACTCATCCCAGGTTGCCATAAGACCTTTCTTCTTATGAAACTTCTTCTTGGGATTTTCCTTCTGAAGATTTGGACATTCATTCTTGAAGTGTCCAGGCTCATTGCATTCATAGCACATGACCTTCTTCTTGTCAAATCTTCTGTCATCAGAAGATTCTCCACGTTCAAATTTCTTTGAACTTCTGAAGCCTCTGAACTTCCTTTGCTTGGTCTTCCAGAGTTGATTTAGCCTTCTGGAGATCAGGGACAGTTCATCTTCTTCTTCAGATTCTGATTCTTCAGGATCTTCTTCTCTAGCCTGAAAAGCGTTAGTGCATTTCTTGATATTGGATTTTAATGCAATAGACTTACCTTTCTTTTGAGGCTCATTTGCGTCCAGCTCTATTTCATGACTTCTCAAGGCACTGATAAGCTCTTCCAGAGAAACTTCATTCAGATTCTTTGCAATCTTGAATGCAGTCACCATAGGACCCCATCTTCTGGGTAAGCTTTTGATGATCTTCTTTACGTGATCAGCCTTGGTGTATCCCTTGTCAAGAACTCTCAATCCAGCAGTAAGAGTTTGAAATCTTGAAAACATCTTTTCAATGTCTTCATCATCCTCCATCTTGAAGGCTTCATACTTCTGGATTAAAGCTAGAGCTTTAGTCTCCTTGACTTGAGCATTTCCTTCATGAGTCATTTTCAAGGACTCATATATGTCATAGGCCGTTTCCCTGTTAGATATCTTCTCATACTCAGCATGAGAGATAGCATTCAGCAAAACAGTTCTGCATTTATGATGATTCCTGAAAAGCTTTTTCTGATCATCATTCATTTCTTGCCTTGTCAGCTTTACGCCTCTGGCATTTACTGGATGTTTGTAACCATCCATCAGAAGATCCCATAGATCACCATCTAGACCGAGAAAGTAACTTTCCAGTTTATCTTTCCAGTATTCAAAGTTTTCACCATCAAATACCGGCGGTCTAGTATAACCATTGTTACCGTTGTATTGCTCAGCAGAGCCAGATGTAGATGCAGGTGTAGACTTTTCACTTTCATCAACCATCTTTTACTGAAGCGTTTTTCTCTTCCTGAATCTTTTCTAAACACGGTTAAGTGCTTGCACCTTAGAACCGACGCTCTGATGCCAATTGAAGGATAGAAAAACACTTAGAAAGGGGGGGTTTGAATAAGTGTAGTTTTAAAAACTTGACAGATAAAAAAAAATTGCACAGTTATTTTTATCCTGGTTCGTTGTTAACTAAACTACTCCAGTCCACCCCCGCAGAGATGATTTACCTCAACTGAGGATTTAATCCACTAATCGCACGGATTACAATGGTTTTCCACTTAGTCAGCAACTAAGTCTTCCAGAGTCTTCTGATCACACACTGATCACTCCAGGAACAACTGCTTAGATACCCTCTAAGACTTTTCTAGAGTATACTGATCCACACGATCACTCTAGTTACAACCTGCTTAGATAACCTCTAAGACTTCCTAGAGTATTCTGATCCACACGATCACTCTAGTTCCTTACAACTTAATGTAATCAATTCTAAGAGTATTACAATTGCTTCTTAAAAGCGATAATCACAAACTGTGATATTTCTCTTAACGTTTAAGCTTAATCTCACTAATATATTACAACAGCAATGTAGTGAGCTTTGATGAAGATGAAGATTCTGAGCTTTGATTTTGAACAGAGTTTCAGCAAGTTAATATGGGTTGTTTTGGTGCAGAATCGTTAACCTTGCTTCTCATCAAAACTTCATATTTATAGGCGTTGGAGAAGATGACCGTTGAGTGCATTTAATGCTTTGCGTGTTCCGTACAGCATCGCATTTAATGTTATACGCTTTTGTCAACTACCTCGAGCCTTGTTCACGCTGTGTCTACTGACGTAGCCTTTAGTAGCTTTCAACGTTCCTTTTGTCAGTCAGCGTAGCTTGCCACTTGTACTTTCTTCTGATCTGATGTTTGTGATTACAACGTTTGAATATCATCAGAGTCAAACAGCTTGGTGCATAGCATCTTCTGATCTTCTGACCTTGAAGTGCTTCTGAGCGTGATACCATCAGAACTTCAGTGCTTCTGTTCTCTTGTTCTTCTGATGCTTCCATAGACCCATGTTCTGATTCTGCTTCGACCATCTTCTGATGTCTTGCCAGACCATGTTCTGATGTTGCATGCTGAACCCTTTGAGACAAAGCTTCTGAGCGCTGAATTATGCATACTCTTTATATATTTCCTGAAAAGGAAATTGCATTGGATTAGAGTACCATATTATCATAAGCAAAATTCATATTATTGTTATCATCAAAACTAAGATAATTGATCAGAACAAATCTTGTTCTAACAGTTCCATCATTCAGAGTTAGTGTCGCTGTAGTAGACAGAGGTGTCGGTGCAGGTTTGGCACCAGTCATATCAAACTTCTCAAGTATGTCACGAATAAATTTATGTTGGGACAAGAACAACCCCTTGTTTGTGGGAATGAGTTCAATACCAAGAAAGTAGTGAGGGTTACCCATGTTTTTCAGAGAAAATTTGTTGGAGATCGACTGAATGAAGTCTTTTAAGAATTGAGCATTATTACCAGTTAACAATAGATCATCTACATAGACCAAGAAATATGCAAGTGTTTGACCTGAATCATAGATGAACAAGGAAGGATCACTTTTGCTTGTGGTGAAACCATGAGAGATGATGAAGGCTTTGAGTGCATCATGCCATGCACGTGGAGCTTGACGAAGTCCATAAATTGCTTTATGAAGTTTGCACACATGATTTGGGTATTGCTTGTCTTTGAGACTAGGAGGTTGAGCCATGTATACATCTTCTTTAAGTGAGCCTTGAAGAAATGCATTATTGACGTCTAGTTGGTGCATAGGCCATCCTTTTCCCAATGCAATAGTGAGGATAAGCTTGATAGTTTGAGGTCTGACAACCGGTGCAAAGGTTTCTTTAAAGTCTACCCCGGGACTTTGAGTGAATCCTTTTGCTACTAGTCGAGCTTTGTGGCGAGCTATGGCGCCATCAGGATTTCGTTTGATACGAAATAACCATTTGCAATCAACAATGTTGTGGTTCGGTGGTGGTGGCACAAGTGACCATGTACCATTTTGTATTAAGGCATTGAACTCGTCAGATATGTGTCGCACCCCAATTTTTGACCTACAAATTTCATTCATATGATCATGTTGCGTTCGTATTTCGTTTGCATTCAAATTGTCGCATTTGTTGCATATTTCCCGGTTTTATTCATCCTTTTAATTTCTACTTCAAAAATAAAAAAAATTTCATTAATTTCATTTAGATTTATGTCTTTACATTTGAAAAAATATAAAAATAAAAATATGTGTTTTAATTGTTAGTCTAATTTTTGTTTATTAAGATTAGTGTTATTGTATTTCTTAGTTTAGATTTATTCTCCCATTTTTATTATCTTTTCTAAAAAATGTTTAATACAAAAAATAATAAGAAAGTTTTGATGTATTCCTAGTTTGGGCCAAACTTGATTTCTTTTGTAAAGCCCATTTTATTTATTTTTGCCATTACACTAAGTCAAACAAAAAGTTACAAAGAAGACAACAAAAATCTGCTATCTCTGCTGCATCGGTCTACCAACATTGCTGCTACCCTGCACATATCTGTCCAAAAAACTGCATCCTTGCTGCACACAGCATGCCAAATTTACACCAAATTAGCCATACCAAACCTGCAAGAAATAAAGCAAGAAATCAGTATCCACAAATGTTCAAAATTTGATTCCAATTTTCCCCCCAATTTTGATCTCAAACTCTCATTCAACCCCTAATGTTCCTCCTATATAAAGAGAACTTCATTCATAAAAAAGGGGGGTCACGCGAAAAAACACCAAACCTCTGCCAAAGTTTCTCTAACCTTACAACATCAACATTCAACCACCAACTCTCATCCCTCACTCACTAAACTGAACCATCATCTTCCATACCTCACAAACCGAGTTCACAGCAACAACTCATTCTTCATTCTTCACACAACCGATTCAACATCTGCAACAAACCGGACAAACAACAAACCGAATCACTTCATCATCATAGAAACGTAACGCGTCAACTCATCGTCATCACACGTTACTGGGACGATTCCAAGATCCGCAACAAATTGCAACAACAACATTTAGGAAGAATCACAATACTTCAACATAGACTCGCATCATTCATCAACTAATCATCATCGTAACTCTTTCTTTTCTCTTCTTTCGAATATTATTCATGTTGATTTTGTTGTTTCTATGTTGATTTGTTTGTTTTGAGAGAAGAAATTTTGTTTGATTGAAATAATGTTAGAGATAGGAGATGAGAGGACCGAACAGAGTGAGATATCGTGAGAGAGACTTTGAGAGAAAGAGAGCGGCCGAACTTGAAAGTTTGAAGGAGGCAATTTCGTTCTCCACTAGTTTTAGGGTTCTCTCCAAATAATCAATTTGGGCTTAAGTATTCTCTCTGGCCCAATCCCGAATTCCAATCACACCATGCGTTTTCTGTCTGCAGCCCCTCCTGGGGTTTGTCTCATTATTTCTTGGGCTTTCTACATGATGGGCCAGCAACTTTATTTTTGTTTGCAACATTATTATTTTGTTTATCTAATTGATTCCATTGTTTAGTTTATCTCTTTAATGTTAGTTTTTTAGTTTCTAATAAAATTCACAGTATAAAAAAAACACAAAAATAAGTTAGTTGTTATTTTAATTAGATTTTTTTATAAGATATAAAAATCCAAAAAACATTTTATTTTAGTTTAATACATCAAAGATATGTTAGTTTTAATTTTCATATTAAAGGTAAAAAATATTAGATTAATCTTTCAATCTAAAAATCAATAAATCTTGGTCCAACGCCAAGGCGACTTCAATTAATTTCTCGATCCAATGTCGAGTTTTCTTTTTTTACAAAATCTTTTTAAACCAAACCAAGAGATTAAGTGACAAGGGGTGAACACCTCTTGAATACCTTGATCTTTTGAATCAAAACACATTAACCAAACCAAGAGATTAAGTGACAAGGGGTGGACACCTCTTGCATACCTTGATCCTTTGAATCAAAACACATTAATCAAACCAAGAGATTAAGTGACAAGGGGTGGACACCTCTTGAATACCTTGATCTTTTGAATCTAAAACATATTAATAAAATCGAAAGGTCCTGTGACAAGGGGTGGACACCTCTTGAATACATTGATCTTTTGAACTAAAAAACATTAATCAAACCGAAAGATCCTGTGACAAGGGGTGAACACCTCTTGAATACCTTGATCTTTTGAATCAAAACTCTTTAATCAAACCAAGAGGTTAAGTGACAAGGGGTGGACACCTCTTGAATACCTTGATCTTTTGATTCAAACACTTTAATCAAACCAAGAGGTTAAGTGACAAGGGGTGGACACCTCTTGAATACCTTTATCTTTTGAATTAAAATACATTAATTTACAAGGACAACAAGTGACAATGGGGCTCACTCCTGTTCAATACCTTGGGTAAAGACGCGCTAGGTGAACACCTATGCTAAATCCTTTGCTAAACGTCCCTTTATAAAAACAAATCTTCAATTTCATTCAAACCTTTTTACCTTATGGCTTTTAAATCTCTTTCTCATAAACGAGACATTTAGTCAATTTTCAATACGAACATACTTCCACATGTGAAGATCGAATATCTTCCACTCGAATGCGATGATGGCCAAAATCATGTCTTATCTTGATTTAGTTATCCATTCTTGTAGTGATCTCATATCCATGTGCGCGTAGTATTTCCATTTGAAAGCGATCGAGTAACTCTCGCTAAAATCAACCAACAAACTTTTCGTGGTTCTTCGCCCGAACTACGATTGCTCTGACTTTCCCATTGCACTAGGGAATACGTAGGCACAAGATACAAACGTCTTGGCGAGCACAATAATAAAAAATCTTTTCTTTTTTCTTCAGAATAATAAAAACCCTAAAAACATTTCTTTCATCTTTTCTCGATTAATAAACTAAAGAACACAAACATTACGCTAACACTCAAACATGAAACTAACTAAATGGGTCCCATCGAGTACGATGGAGGTGAGGGGTGCTAATACCTTCCCCTTGCTTAACCGACTCCCGAACCCTAATTTGGTTGCAATGACCATCTTATCCGTTTTCTTTTTATCTTGGGTTTTATCGATATTTTCCCTTTCCTTTTTGGAATAAGTAAAGTTCGGTGGCGACTCTGTTGATACTTCGAGCGCGCGATTACGCTCGAGTCACATTTTTACCGCTACAGAAAGTGGCGACTCTGCTGGGGACAATCCTAAGAGAGTCAACTCTAGTTTAGCTTGTTTTATGCTTGAGTGTTTATTTTTGTTTGTTCTTATATTCTTTATGCTTATTCTTGTATTCTTTGTGTTTACTCTTGTGTTGTTTATGTTTCTTTACTCTTGCTTTATTGCTTTTATTTTATTTCTGTATATACTCAATTGTGGGTATGGGAATGATATTTGAGTGAAGCTCTCAACCCGAGCTTTTGAAAAACAAGAGAAAAAACATAAGTTAGGAGGTGGTTGTGTAGTGCTAGTCCCCAAGGTGAACACCTTGAATGGCTAATACGAAAACCCCACTTGGAGGAGACTTATTCATGAAATTTGTCATAAGATGGCTAGCCCATCGCATGACGAAAATCTGATTTCGTCGTTAACTCCAAGGACCTTTAGAACCCGTTCCATCTATGGTGATGTAGGTATCTCTACTATCAAAAACCTTCGAGCTAACCTTGTGAGGGGATTTTTGGGTAAAGAATTTAGAACTATCCTAAATTTAAGAGCCTTCCTCGATAGGTTGTTTTGTTACCATGTTTTGCATCCAACATTGCATGACATTGCATATCATTTGCATCATGCAAGTACCTCATTCCAACTATCTCTTTCATTCAGTTATCTGTCAACTGTCAAACTGGTTCCTCCACACGAGTACGAGACTAGAGCCAACGTCAGACGAAGAATGGCAGTCCAAGAGCAACACAATCTTGAAGTTAGAATGGAGATTGAAGATTTGAAGTCAGGAATGACTAAGCTCACTGAGATGTTGCAAGTTCTGATTGCTAGAGGAGAACCACCTCAAAGGACTGCCATTCAAGAGGTCGGCGACAATGTTGAAGACCCTATTCCTGTTCAAAGGCCAGCCACTACTTGGCCTGAGTTTGGTTTACCTCCGGATTATTCTCCACCTCACGCCACTACTGCTATGATAGGTCAACCTTCACGACCAATGTTCCAAGCACCAATCATGACTGAGTCTCAGCCAATTGTGCACACTACTGCCCAAACCGCTTATGGGAATCCTCTCTTTGAGTACCATGCTGGAGACCATCAAAGTGAAAGCCAAAAAGAAGCTGGTGATATTGATGAAGTCAAAGAACAATATCAAATCCTGGAGAAAAGACTAAGAGCTATGGAAGGCGCTGATTACTTTGGGGTTGCTGCTGAGAACATGTGTTTGGTTTCCGACCTGGTCATACCTGCCAAGTTCAAAACTCCTAAGTTCGAAAAGTACAAAGGGTACACCTGTCCAAGAAGTCATTTGACCATGTACTACCGCAAGATGGCTGCCTATACTAAGAATGACAAATTGCTGATTCATTGCTTTCAAGATAGTCTAACTGGTACTTCTCTGAAGTGGTACATGGGACTAGAGAAGAGTCGTATCCATTGCTTCCAAGATCTGACTGATGCTTTCATGAAGCAGTACAAGTACAACCTGGACATGGCTCCTGATCACCGTCAACTTCAAAACATGTCTCAAAAGGAAAGAGAATCGTTCAAGGAGTATGCTCAACGCTGGAGAGAGCTAGCTTCTCAAGTGGAACCTCCTTTGGCTGAAAAGGAATTGACTGGAATGTTTATGGATACTCTCTCACCTATCTATTGGGAGAAGATGATTGGAAGTGTTTCCTCCAACTTTACTGATTTGGTGACCATTGGTCAAAGGCTAGAGGAAGGAATCAAGAAAGGCAAGGTTGCCAATGCTGCTGAATCCTCCAATGGGGCAAGAAAGTCTTTTGGAAACTTCTTTAAGAAAAAGGAAGGAGAAACAAATGTTGTGAGTGACGAAGGAAGAAGACCTCGTCAAAGGGCTAATAACTATGATCAACCAATTGTAGTTATTGTTGCTCCTGTGACCAAGGTTCCGCAAGTTCAAGCTGCTCGACCTCAGGCTGCTAACCCGAATCAGACTCGTAACAGGATTGACTTCGATCCTATTCCAATGACTTATACTGAGTTGTATCCAGCTTTGGTCCATAAAGGTTTGATTACAACAAGAGTTATGCCTCCGCCTCGAAATCCTCTCCCTGAAGGTTTCAGATCTGATCTTCATTGCCTTTTTCATCAAGGTGCGGCAGGCCATGATTTGGAAAGATGTTTTCCTCTGAAAGAAAGAGTCCAAGAGTTGGTTAGAACGAAGATGCTCACTTTCAAGGATATCATTCCCAATGTTGTCAAGAACCCTTTGCCCGAGCATGAAAAAAGTGGCTGAAGACTGAGAATGACAAGTTGCTTCCCCTAAAGCCAAGTGTTTCAGACAGGATAGCTCCTCCTCGTCACTGATTAGTCACTAGGCCTTGTTTCTTTATGTTTGCAATTTCCTTGTTTTGTTTCATGTACTGCATTTAAACTTTGTTTGTCCTGAGTGTTTGATTTTAATGAAATGAGCATCGCGTATTTTGATTCAATTCAATCCACTGTGTTTATCTTTATGTTTTATCTTTAAAAAAAAAACAACACAAATATATTTCTTGTTCACTTTCTTTATCAAACTTGTGATTTATGCAAAGATTGGAGGGAGGATGATGACAACTAAATACCCAAGTTGTTGATTTGTATGCTTTCAAATAAGACTTTGCTGATGATGTACAAGCATTGTTTCAATCCTAAAACAATGGAGTAATAAGGAAGTTAATCCCTAGTCAACCCCTCTGAGCCTTCGAAGTTAGAGTTTCTTTTAAACAAAAAAACCCGCAATCTTAAACCTGGGGCAGGGTAGTTCTCAGTTAATTTGGTTGTGCATTCAATTTCAAGAAAATCATTAAGTGTGCCTTTCAATAAGGGTTTCAACCAAAAGTGACCAAGATGGTTCTCTTTAATCATTATCAAGGCAGCCACTATCTTTCCAATACAAAAAAAAATTCAAAGAAAAAGCCCGCTAAGTCAAAACCTACGAAGGAGACTTAGGCAAAACTGGGGCATCCCGCTGACTGTAATCTCAAAAAGAAACAGTTCAGGCAAAAGTTAGGGATATAAAGCAAAAAAGAGAAGTCATTAATTTCCTTGAACAACAATAAAGCGTTGTGACTATTAAAAGGAAGAGGTGACTGCCATCTCAAAGATTCCCTTGGTCTTAAAACCATCACCATTATCATAGGTGCAATTCCAAAGCCTTTTGGAACCTGAATGCATGATTTGAATTAACTGAGCGTAGGACTGAAGTTCATCACGAAGAATGGGGTGGGTACAAATAAATTTTGAGCCTATATCTTTTGTTTCTGAAATCGTGAACCAAGCCACGTTACAACCCTTAAAAGACCTAATTGAAGCAAAGTTTATTTTGAAAGCATACTACAACAAGGTTGCGTTAACCTGACTCCTAAAGATTTTTGCAAATTGTGTGATTACCATACCTATCGCTTTATCCATCACTTTGTTTGACTTGATCATTGTGTTTGGACCTTTGTTTTATTTACTATACATCAATAACATCATTTCAATAAACGATTTTGATTTCAAAATATGCTTTGAGCATTGCATTAAAATTACCATTTTTGAATGAACATTTTATCTACAAGTACTCATATTTCAAGGAAGTTCAAGCAGTCGAAAAACTTGATCAGTGATCCTATCAGGGGCACGTTACTTCAAAATCCCGTTCTTCAAAACCTATACTGGGGGCATGTGTTCCCAACATTTATTTCAAGAACTGAAGCAAGGATCAGTAGACAATCAGTCAATCAGGGGCACTTTTCTTCAGCAATCCCCCAAGCAGTTTATTAGTCCTTCTCAAAAGGATCATCAGTGTGACATAACAGAGTTGGCAATGATCTTGTGTTGAGGAATCAGAGTCTCGATCTTTCCTCACAAAAGAGTCTACCTCAATTGTCGTAACCAATTGCATTACATTAATCATTCATATCTCATGCATAGAAAACTCAATATCATGCATACTCATTTGTATTCTTTCATGGTCCCGTTGTTATCAACACTTTACCTTGAGATCAAAGCCCAACTTACTTGGCATCTACCAAAAGATTTTTGTCTCTTCATCCAAAGCTACTCTTGGATTTGTATTTGTGTCTCTTCATCCAAAGCTACTCTTGGATTTGTATTTGTCTCTCTTTGTTCAATGCTACTATTGGATGTCCTTTTGTTTCTCTTTGTCCAAAGCTACTCTTGGATTTGTATTTGTTTCCCTCTGTCTAAAGCTACTGTTGGACATGTTGTTTCTCACCTTTTATCCAAAGCTACTGTTGGATATCACAATCCCTAGTAAAGTGTTATTCAAAGCTACTGTTGAGTGATCTTTATATCTTTGAGCGGGAATACCATCCTTTTCTCATCCAAAGCCACTCTTGGATGTCCTTGAGTTTGTTTTCCCATCCAATGCTACTATTGGATGTTCGCTCGTATTTTCCAAAATTGATATCCATGTCATCTATTGCTCCTCAGGATGACTCTGATATATTTTCTGGTTCAGGTTTCCTTTTTGCATTCAAAGCCACTGTTGAATCTCTTTGGTTTCCGTATTATCCAAAGCTACTGTTGGATTGTCTCCGATGTTTTTCAGAGTTTGGATTCCATTCGTTCAAAGCTACTCTTGGACGTCTCTGCCATATCTCCGAGTTTGTAGGTCTCCTCTTGCATTCAAAGCCACTGTTGAGTCTTGTTGGTTTCCTTCCATCCGAAGCTACTATCGGATGTCTCCGATGTTTCCCCAGAGTTTGGATTATTTTCATATTCATTCAAAGCCACTCTTGAATGTCTTTGATGTTTGGGGTCGTCTAAAGTCACTCCTAGACGTTCCTTCCCGAGTTTTATTTCAGATTCACTCAAAGCTACTCTTGAATGTCTCTGATGATTTCCGCCGTCTAAAGCTACTCTTAGACGTTCCTACTATCTTTTTACCAAGAGTTTTATCTCTCGTTTCCAAGTTTCTCCATCAATAGTTTGTCTCCTATGGCACTAGTTCCCCACAGAGTTCAACATATGTCTCATATCATATTGCATTCAAAATAACAAAAAGGCCCATGCATGGCATTTCATTTGCATATGAAGGACAAAAATTGTGTACTTTGTATTTAAGTCTCTTCACATCTTCGATAGAAGAAACTTAAATAGGGGCATCTGTCGCACCCCAATTTTTGACCTACAAATTTCATTCATATGATCATGTTGCGTTCGTATTTCGTTTGCATTCAAATTGTCGCATTTGTTGCATATTTCCCGGTTTTATTCATCCTTTTAATTTCTACTTCAAAAATAAAAAAAATTTCATTAATTTCATTTAGATTTATGTCTTTACATTTGAAAAAATATAAAAATAAAAATATGTGTTTTAATTGTTAGTCTAATTTTTGTTTATTAAGATTAGTGTTATTGTATTTCTTAGTTTAGATTTATTCTCCCATTTTTATTATCTTTTCTAAAAAATGTTTAATACAAAAAATAATAAGAAAGTTTTGATGTATTCCTAGTTTGGGCCAAACTTGATTTCTTTTGTAAAGCCCATTTTATTTATTTTTGCCATTACACTAAGTCAAACAAAAAGTTACAAAGAAGACAACAAAAATCTGCTATCTCTGCTGCATCGGTCTACCAACATTGCTGCTACCCTGCACATATCTGTCCAAAAAACTGCATCCTTGCTGCACACAGCATGCCAAATTTACACCAAATTAGCCATACCAAACCTGCAAGAAATAAAGCAAGAAATCAGTATCCACAAATGTTCAAAATTTGATTCCAATTTTCCCCCCAATTTTGATCTCAAACTCTCATTCAAACCCTAATGTTCCTCCTATATAAAGAGAACTTCATTCATAAAAAAGGGGGGTCACGCGAAAAAACACCAAACCTCTGCCAAAGTTTCTCTAACCTTACAACATCAACATTCAACCACCAACTCTCATCCCTCACTCACTAAACTGAACCATCATCTTCCATACCTCACAAACCGAGTTCACAGCAACAACACATTCTTCATTCTTCACACAACCGATTCAACATCTGCAACAAACCGGACAAACAACAAACCGAATCACTTCATCATCATAGAAACGTAACGCGTCAACTCATCGTCATCACACGTTACTGGGACGATTCCAAGATCCGCAACAAATTGCAACAACAACATTTAGGAAGAATAACAATACTTCAACATAGACTCGCATCATTCATCAACTAATCATCATCGTAACTCTTTCTTTTCTCTTCTTTCGAATATTATTCATGTTGATTTTGTTGTTTCTATGTTGATTTGTTTGTTTTGAGAGAAGAAATTTTGTTTGATTGAAATAATGTTAGAGATAGGAGATGAGAGGACCGAACAGAGTGAGATATCGTGAGAGAGACTTTGAGAGAAAGAGAGCGGCCGAACTTGAAAGTTTGAAGGAGGCAATTTCGTTCTCCACTAGTTTTAGGGTTCTCTCCAAATAATCAATTTGGGCTTAAGTATTCTCTCTGGCCCAATCCCGAATTCCAATCACACCATGCGTTTTCTGTCTGCAGCCCCTCCTGGGGTTTGTCTCATTATTTCTTGGGCTTTCTACATGATGGGCCAGCAACTTTATTTTTGTTTGCAACATTATTATTTTGTTTATCTAATTGATTCCATTGTTTAGTTTATCTCTTTAATGTTAGTTTTTTAGTTTCTAATAAAATTCACAGTATAAAAAAAACACAAAAATAAGTTAGTTGTTATTTTAATTAGATTTTTTTATAAGATATAAAAATCCAAAAAACATTTTATTTTAGTTTAATACATCAAAGATATGTTAGTTTTAATTTTCATATTAAAGGTAAAAAATATTAGATTAATCTTTCAATCTAAAAATCAATAAATCTTGGTCCAACGCCAAGGCGACTTCAATTAATTTCTCGATCCAATGTCGAGTTTTCTTTTTTTACAAAATCTTTTTAAACCAAACCAAGAGATTAAGTGACAAGGGGTGAACACCTCTTGAATACCTTGATCTTTTGAATCAAAACACATTAACCAAACCAAGAGATTAAGTGACAAGGGGTGGACACCTCTTGCATACCTTGATCCTTTGAATCAAAACACATTAATCAAACCAAGAGATTAAGTGACAAGGGGTGGACACCTCTTGAATACCTTGATCTTTTGAATCTAAAACATATTAATAAAATCGAAAGGTCCTGTGACAAGGGGTGGACACCTCTTGAATACCTTGATCTTTTGAACTAAAAAACATTAATCAAACCGAAAGATCCTGTGACAAGGGGTGAACACCTCTTGAATACCTTGATCTTTTGAATCAAAACTCTTTAATCAAACCAAGAGGTTAAGTGACAAGGGGTGGACACCTCTTGAATACCTTGATCTTTTGATTCAAACACTTTAATCAAACCAAGAGGTTAAGTGACAAGGGGTGGACACCTCTTGAATACCTTTATCTTTTGAATTAAAATACATTAATTTACAAGGACAACAAGTGACAATGGGGCTCACTCCTGTTCAATACCTTGGGTAAAGACGCGCTAGGTGAACACCTATGCTCAATCCTTTGCTAAACGTCCCTTTATAAAAACAAATCTTCAATTTCATTCAAACCTTTTTGCCTTATGGCTTTTAAATCTCTTTCTCATAAACGAGACATTTAGTCAATTTTCAATACGAACATACTTCCACATGTGAAGATCGAATATCTTCCACTCGAATGCGATGATGGCCAAAATCATGTCTTATCTTGATTTAGTTATCCATTCTTGTAGTGATCTCATATCCATGTGCGCGTAGTATTTCCATTTGAAAGCGATCGAGTAACTCTCGCTAAAATCAACCAACAAACTTTTCGTGGTTCTTCGCCCGAACTACGATTGCTCTGACTTTCCCATTGCACTAGGGAATACGTAGGCACAAGATACAAACGTCTTGGCGAGCACAATAATAAAAAATCTTTTATTTTTTCTTCAGAATAATAAAAACCCTAAAAACATTTCTTTCATCTTTTCTCGATTAATAAACTAAAGAACACAAACATTACGCTAACACTCAAACATGAAACTAACTAAATGGGTCCCATCGAGTACGATGGAGGTGAGGGGTGCTAATACCTTCCCCTTGCTTAACCGACTCCCGAACCCTAATTTGGTTGCAATGACCATCTTATCCGTTTTCTTTTTATCTTGGGTTTTATCGATATTTTCCCTTTCCTTTTTGGAATAAGTAAAGTTCGGTGGCGACTCTGTTGATACTTCGAGCGCGCGATTACGCTCGAGTCACATTTTTACCGCTACAATATGGCTTGTCTCCAATGAGTATGTTGCATGGCTTGCCTTATATTAGAGGGCTCCAAGTTTTCAGGAAGTGGATGAAGTGATGCTTGAAAGTATTTTTTATTTGGTTTAACAATGTTGTTTTTAGATCTTGTAACAACATGGTAGTTATCATCAGTTCCTGCATCTTGGTTAGTTGTGACAATAGAAGTGATGGAGGGTGAAGGTAGAGTGGTAGAACCATTACCTGATGCAGAGTCTGAAAGCAAGAGTGCCTCTTGAGGGATTGCATTGGATGTGGATGGAGAGGGCAGCTCATGTGGTGGTGTAGCATTTGTGTGAGGAGGATTAATAGGTATGATAGTATGCGGTGATGGAGATATGATTTGGGAATATGGGCTGGTAGGTGGTTTTGGTTGAGTTAAGGAGAGATAAGGGAAGTGGTTATCATGGAAGACTACATGGCGAGATGTGTAAATTTTATTGGTTGTGGGGTCTAGGCATCGGTAAGCGTATTGGGAATATGAGTAACCAACAAAGACACAAGGTATGGATTTTGGTTGAAGTTTATTATTGGTGTATGGTTTCAGCCAGGGGAAGCATAGGCATCCAAAGGAGTGAAGGTGATGAATGTTATGTGTTTGATGATGGAGTGTTTGATAGGGGGTCTGCATATGGAGGGTTGGTGTCGGTAGTCGGTTAATTAAGTAGACTGCCGTAAGGAATGCAAATGACCATATTTCAGGTGGTAGTTTAGCATAGTTTAATAAGGCTCGGGCTGTTTCGACTATGTGTCGATGTCTTCTTTCAGTTGAGGAATTTAATTCGGGGGTGTGAGGTGGTGTGGTGTAGTGGGATATGCCTTTGGAGGCAAGGTATGACTGTAATTTGATGTATTCTCCTCCATTGTCAGAGTATAAAGAGATGATAGGCAAGCCAAAATATTTTTCAACAACATTTTGGAATTTAGGAAAGATAAGGGAGACATCTGATTTATTTTTCAATGGATATAACCAAATATATTTAGAGAAGTGATCAACAAAAATTAGATAGTACAAGTAACCATCTACTGACCTTATGGGAGCTGGTCCCCATACATCTGAGTAAATGATCTCAAGTGGCCTAGTGCTCTTAATACTTGATACAGTAAATGGCAACTTATGACTTTTAGAGATACTACAAGAGATACATGGTGTGTTGATATTATGTTTTATTTGGTGAGATGAAAACAAATGTCTCATGACATTATTATTTGGGTGTCCAAAGATATGATGCCAAGGTGGATAACTTGAGGTGGAGGTGAGAAGGGCCTTGTGGTTGTTGGATGGTGGTGGTAGATGATAGAGGCCATCCCTATGCAATCCTTGAAGAAGAGGCTCCCTTGTCTTCAAATCCTTTATCAAGAAATGATCAGAAAAGAATTCAATGGAAATGGAATTAGTTTTGCACAAAGTTGATACAGATAATAATTTGCATGTAATATTAGGAACATGAAGAACTTTGTGTAGGTGAATTGTTTTGGTATTGGTGGGGAGAATTGCCTTACCTGTGTGAGCAATAGGAAGAGTAGTGCCATCACCTATGGTGATTTTGTCCGAGTCTTGATAAGGGTTGCTAAGATGGAGATCATCAAGAACATTTGTGAGGTGGTGAGTGGCCCCGGAGTCAAGAATCTAATTTGGATCACTGTGAGACTGTGCATAACGAGTATGATGGGCAGCAGTGCGGCGATTGCGGTAACCTGTAGGATAACCGTGCAGCTTATAACACACCTTAGCTGTGTGTCCAGACTTGTCACAGTATTGACAAGTTACAATCTCTGGTGATTGTGGAGACTTGTTGGTGTTTGAGTAATAATTAGATCTATTTGGTGGATAGCCACGTTTGACAGTATTTTGTTTTCCTTTGTATGCTGCATGAGCTGAGGTAACAGGAGCAGTGACATCATCACGGTTAAGGTGAGTTTCATAATCTTGAAGGAGATCATGAAGTTCTTCAAATCCAATGGGATTTTCGCGAGCACGAAGAGCAGCAGATATTTCTTTGAACTCCGGACCGAGGCCGTTGAGAGTGTGAATGACTAGATCAATATCATCTAGTGGTGAATCGATGACGGCGAGCTCATCCGAAAGAGACTTAATACCGTGTAGGTATTCAGTGACAGATTTGGAGCCTTTGCTGTAGCGCGTGAGGCGTTCCTTGAGTTGCATGATGCGTGTTCGTGTTTTGCTAGCGAATGTTTTGTCCAATATGTCCCATGCTTGTTTGGAATTTTTTGCACTACCAAGCATAGTAACAACATTCTGATCCATGGAGGAGAGAATAGCATGAAGTATGAGTTGATCTTGCCTTTTCCAATACTCATAGTCACCGTGTGTTTCGGCTGGGCAGAGTTTGGTGCCATCTACAAAACTGAGCAGATCATATCCAATGAGAAGGGCATTGAATTGCAGCTTCCATGCTGGAAAATTCTGCCCTGTCAATTTGATGGAATTTTGGGTGTGTAGGACAATGATACTGGTAGTTTCATTGATAGCTATAGTGTGGGAAGGCATGATGAGGAAAAAAAATTGGATCGGTGCTGTTAAGCTTAACGCTCTGATATCATATAAGGAATAAGAATTGATAGTGATTATTGTTGTTGATAGTGTTGATCATCATCTCTGTTTATAGTGAGAGAGGAGATCAATTTACATAAATGTGCATGATATGCACCAGTATACAGTAAATGAAATAATGAATACATTTAATCAAATAATTATGTGCATATAATTATGTGCCAATTATAAGGAGAGGATAATGATGACTTGGTGCTTGCTCATGATGATGATGATTGTCCAATATGCAAAACATTCCTATAAAAAAATATTTTTTTAGGTATCCATATCTTTTTTGGTTATTTAACGTTAATTGATTTAACATGGCTCAATTTTTCATGATTGAATCTTTTAGATCATTTTAAACCATTTATTTTGATAATATAATAAGGTTCGAAATATTTGTATTTAAAACAATAATTACATCTATAAACAATATGAATCTTTCTTTATAGCATGGAATACATTCATAAAGGATTTAGCATTATTATTTGATGAGAAAATGGGTCATGCACTCACAGTGTAAAATATTTTTATACTGTCAACCAATCACCACCATGCATCTAATTAAAACATTCTTTTATTTAAAAAAAACTTTAATGATATGGCACATTCATGACTCTCTATTGGATGACAGTGTAGTTTTTTACACTGTCAGTGCACTACCTTTTAACTCTTATTTGATTTAGCGTTATTATTTGATTGATAATAAAGGATTTTGGACATGTTTATTTCAGCATTAAAAAAATAATTTTTTTTTCATATTTTTGAAAATAGATTTTTTGAAACCGTTTTTCAAAATATTACAAGTTTTTTTATATTCTTTTTTTCTAAAATGAAACACTAATTTTGACATCATAGAACATAAATATAGATTATTGAAGATCAAAACTTAGTCAAAATCGTAATTTTTTAAAAAAACTGCATTTCAAAAATGATTTTTATGAAAAATCTATTTGAAATAGCTTCAAAATTAAGTGATTTTTTAAAATTTTGATATCCAAATCTTTTTTCCATAAATAGATGAAATACCTAAAATCACATTTTAAGAAGAACTATTCAAACAAAATTTTTATTTGAAGCTTTTATAAAAAGTTTCTTTGTAAATATTTTTTTCACAAAATTTTGTAACACTATAAAAATCATTTTTTAAAAAAACCAAAACAAACGGGTGTTTAGTGTCATTATCGGGTTGATAATCTAAACCTGCTTTATTTTAAAATGTTCTTTGATTAGATAAAATCAAGTCAAAATTATCTCTAACCATAATGAACTTACTAAGGTTTCATACAAATCTTCAATTTTATTTCTTAAAGAGACACATGTTTCACATTTCTTAGATTTCATAATACATATCTTAATTTGATTTAATTTATCTATGATGAAGAGTAGTGACCTCGTTATCATCATCTTGATAGGTAGTCTCAAGATTTTAATTCACGAGAACCATCTTTGAAAATTTTCTTTATTTTCACTTGGTGTCTCAAAATCTTGGTCAAGTGTGTTCATCCTTTACTTTTCATCACACTTGAAACTTCATAAATTTCCTTCAGTATGTTCCAAACTTCTGTGGCAGTGCTACAGCTAAAAACATAAATCTACTATCTAATTCTTAACACACTTATCTTCAAGTATTTAAATTTAAATCCTTGTTGCACTTTTTATTTTCCTTCCATGGTCAATAGATTTTTTGGGTTATTTACTACTTCATTGTTAATACAATGAGTAGGAACAAAAAGGCCATTTAAAACATAATAGAAAATATCTTGATATTTATAATCTCATATATTGTAAAATGATTTTCTCAAAAGCGCTACGGCTAAATTTTAGTTAGAGAAAGTGAGAAGTGAGTAATGCAAGCTCATGTTTCTAGATGACAAAATATGAGGGAAGAAACCTCTATTTATAGGCTAGAGGTTGGCACAAAAAAGGAAATTTTTTGTGGCCAAAATTGATGAGCCAATCGATTGGTTGGTCTAAAAATAAAAGTTTCGTTTGTTTTAAAAGGCAAGAATATATCTATAGCCGTTACCAATCATTAAGATGTTTTCCTAAATGTTTAGGGAGAATTTTTGTACTAATCCATTTGATTAGGTGAAGTGCCAATCGATTGGCAAGAAAAAAAATTCTAGAACTTTTTTAACAGTTCCCAAATCATCTAGCACGACATCAAGACATTTTTAGAAATATATATTTTCTTGAGAAAAACAAGTTCAAAAAGTTGGTTTAGTGTTTGTGTGTGTGTATGCGATTAGCCATATAACTTTATGAGAAAGTCCTTATGCTTTTACAATGGTATTCACTCAGACGCGTTGGGGCGAGATTTCACACACTTCTAGTCTTGTCAGATGCTTCACTCTTGTTAACACTTGCTTAAGCTTTACTATGAAATCAGGCTTAAGTTATATTACATTTAGAAGCCATCATCAGCGAAACAAGTTTATCAAACCCTACAGATCTAGTTGCATCTTTAACCGTTTTACACTTGACTTTAGTTGTTATCATCAAAGACTAGTTTTCATCATCAAAAGCCTGTTCATCTTTAAGATAGCTTTCTTGAACAATAACCTGCAAAACAAGGTTTCACTTGGAAGAGGAAAATTAGAGTAATTAAAAGAAAGTAAAAAAGCATGAATTTTATAAATAGAGGCTATGTAGAAAGAGATGACCGACAAGGTATGATTTTTTATTAAAAGATATTAATACTAAATCCTAAATCCCTATTCGTATAGGTCATACTTCCCAAAGGTCATAATCATTATGCTGGTTTAAAGTGGAAGATATAACGTCCCAAAACATTCAAAAAGGATAACACAAGAAGGATTAAATTGGAAAGGGGAAATGGTAAAAGAACTTTGACTCTACACATCTCATGCATGTATCGATATGCCTTTATCAGCCTCTATCTTCTTAGTTTCCTTCTAGGTTAAATCACTTTGCCGCTACACCCCTCACACGAGGGACTATTTACCGATATGTAAATATCAACCTCTATTTGCTTGGTTTTTGTCTATTTCAAATAACTTTTCCCTTATACACCTTGTGCTTGAGGGACTTTGTACCAATATATTCATATCAAATCTCAAGATCCACTCTACGCCAACTAATCTCTGCACCCCATGCACAAAGCCCAAAGAATACTCATAGAGAAAGGTTTGAGGTCAAGCAATAACCCAAGAGCTCTCTATTTTAAAGATATGGGGAGCTTACCATTCCGGTAGTCTATTTAAACTAGGGTTTGAATACCAACTCAACAATAATGAATCATACTCACGAAATTAGCTTATCCGGCTTCATGTATGGCTTGAGCTAATGGTGTGATGAAAACTCGGTACTAATAACTCATCAGCGACTCATAAGTAATAGTGTTCATAAATTTGAAATACATGGAGACAACAATATTTATGACCCTTGTGACCATTAGGCTTATACAAGGGGGAAATAGATAATGGTCGTTATGGCTATTTTACTCAGATAGAGAGACAACAATATTAACTAGCATAAATATAGTAATGACCATAACCGCCAAGGTGAGAAAGTCAAAGTTGAGCTATAAAAATTAAGAGGTGGTAGAGAAGAAGAGATTAAATAATTGGGAATACTAAGATTGAGACTTTGCTGAATATACGACCAACAAGATTTCAAGCGATGTACATTATTCCGATACACATAGGCTTATCTAGCCTTATGTTTTTTTCTTATATTTTATGGATACCAATAATCTATACTTATTGGATAAATTGTTTTAACTTGTATTCTTCAATAACTCCTTTGTGCGAAGGTCCTTGAACATAGTTTCATTCATAAATTTGAAACTTGCATTGTATGAAAAATGTTTTCTTTAAAAAAAAAAATTGGCTCTTGGTACACTTTATTTGAGTCACCTTATTACTTGATTTGAATAAAGTTGTTTGAGATCTATATTAGAAAAATAAACCCTGGTTTACTTGATTCGAATAACCCTAATGCTTTATTCAAATTTTATATCACATTCACACACCTTAAAAACTCTATGTTATACTTGATTTGAATCACCGTTTTGCATGATTCTAATCATATTAAAATTTCCACATCTTAGAAATTCCCTTATGCATGTGATTTGAATCATCTTATAACATGAATTTTCAATCTTTTTTGCTTCATTTACGTGAATCAAATCCCTCCAGATATTTTTCAATGTTGATTCAAAGCATTTTGTTGAGATCCATTTTAAAATCGTTGAAAACATATAATAATGATAAAATAACGAAATTGGTAATAAGTGTGAATACATACTATATAATGCTTTATATTCCTGTCTAGCATTAAGTCTTTCATGTTTCAATGGATGTTAATAGTTTAGAATTAACTTAGAAATTAGGCTTAAATGCACCCTTGGTCCATGTAAGTTAGCGAGTTTTTGATTTTCGTTCCTGTAAGTTTTTTTTGTTGGTATGAGTCCCTATATCTTACTTTTTGCTTGCGGTTTAGTCCCTAAAGCCAAAATCCGCAGGAAAATCTGCAGGTTTTCCTAGGAATTTTCCTGCGAATTTTAATTTTAGGGACTAAAACAAACGCGAAAGTGAAATATAGGGACTCAGACCCAAAAAAAAAACTTACAGAGACGAAAATCAAAAACTCGCTAACTTACAGGGACCAAAGGTGCATTTAAGCTAGAAATTATTATAACTTGCATCTTTAGATATTTGAGTTATGTTGCAATTTTCACATCTAGAAGACTCCCTTATGCATATGATCTAAATCTTCTTATGGCGTGATTTTTTCTTATAGCATAAAATAGTTACAAAATGAGTAGAAGGTTAATGATTAAAATTAAGATAACCTGCAATATTTAAAATGATCATTTATTATCGTGTATTGCTGCACAACCACATTTATGCATAAAACACTTTGGAATTAGAGGAGGGATGCACATATCTATAGGACAATCATAGTCATTACCGCAAGGAAGGCCTGTATTGTCAAATAAGAATAATTTAATAATATGAGTAAATTAAATATTGTGCTATCGATAAAGAAAAATTTGAAAAGCCATGAAAAATGACTTACTCTCTCCAATTACTGCAAGCACTATGGAAAACAAGATGAACATAGCATAAATAATAAACTTGAAAAATTCAACCATATTCTTCTTTCTTTGCATGTAAAAAATTTGAAACTTGTTTGATCATTTATAAGAAAACACACTTTCTTTGGTAACTTCAACTAAGTATTCAATTAAATAGTATTTAGCACTTACGAAATTGGGAAAAGATATTCATAAAATTGGAATTATTATTAAGTGTCTCTTAGCTATATAAATGTGACATATTTGTCTCTTTAGGTTACTCAATTGTTAAGTTAACTAGTAAAATCTCAGCTAAAGTATTAAGGATCATTCATCCAATCTATAATTAACAAAATTTCATTATATTTTCTATTTCATTTTTAGCCTTTCATGTCATACAAAGTAAAAAGAAATCTAAAACAAAGGGACTATTGATGAATGATGAAAAACAATTACTTATTAAAATAATGCTTCAACAAGATGATAACATGTCTAATATAGTCTATGAAAATACAATTGTGGTATAATGAATTGATACCTAATTACTTATTTTGCCACATCATTAAATTTAGAGGTGTTGATGGTTGGAAACAATTAGAGTTTCGAATGATTTAAAGAAGAAGAAAAGAGTAAGATAGATAAACTATATTATAAAAGTTAGGATTTTTATTAAAGTGAGGTTTCGTATATTTACAATATAACATGCCTATTTATAGGCAACTAAGGCACAAGCTCAAAACATACAAAATTACTCTTCGACTTAATAACTATACGATGTATTCAACTCTATCAAATACACCTGACTCTACAACTACTTCTACTAGGTTACACAACCTTGTCGAATACAAAGTATTTAATGAAACCATGAAGGACGTCTTCTAACACCCCACCTAATTCATGTTTTCAAGACTTCTCATTCTGATGCTTCTTTTCAACTCATCGAACTTAATTTTTTTCAATGGTTTGGTGAGTATATCCGCTAGTTGCCATTATGTCTTGCAATGCTCAAGTTCAAGCTTCCCTTTATTCACTTGATCTTTTAGGAAATGACACCTTCTATCCATGTACTTACTTCGACCATGACACGCAGGATGATTTGATAAGTCAAACGTTCACACGTTATTCACAATCTCATATATTTATAACCTCATATATATAAAATATTTGTTGAAAAAATATTAACGGATAATGTTATACTGCAATGATAGTGTATTAGACTTAGGAGAGCGTAGTTGCATGTTTATTACTTGAATTGGGGCACAATGAATAAATTTTGTGATAAAATTTAAAATATTATATGTAAATTTGAAGTGATTTATTGTTTCTTTTATATAAAAAAATATATTGTTTAATTTTAATTTATAATAATATTAAAAGTTTAATGATATTAATATTAATTTTAAATTAATTTTTATAATTAAATAAATAATAAAAATATTTTTAAAGAATTTGACTTAGCTTAGTCTAGCCTAACACACTATTTATAAAGTTTTACTATTTTTATAATTAGTTTGGTCAACTCAATAAAATCTATGTCTCTATTGTAATGTCTCAAAATTTTGAGGATTTCATAATTTTTAAAATAGAAGTTTTAATGTTTATATTTTTCTATCGATATAAATCGACACATGTTATAATTGTTTTTGTAGTTATGAGATCCGACAAAAACAAAAGGTTGCCATTTATTATCCTATCTTACAATTTTAAATTTTAATTGCAGAAAATATTTAGTCTCTGTTTGATAAAATTAGCGGTTGAGTGATAAGTTAGTTTATAGCTGATGGCTGATAGTTTATGGCTGATGACTCATAACTTATAACTGATGGTTGATGATGGATAGCTGATAAGCTAATTAAAGTATTTAATAAAATTAACGGTTTAACTAACTGATAAATGTAAATGACATAAAAAGATAGGTATTAATTAATAATTAAATGCACATTTAAAATAATTAAATTTATAAGGGTATTAATGGAAGAAAAAATGATAAGCTATAAACTAAAACGCTATTTAAAATAGAGTCTAGAAAATAAGTTATAAACTAGTAAAATAAACTATAAACTCGTGATGAAAAAATTGTTACCAAACAGATTTTTTATTATCATACGAGATTATAAATTATAAGCTTAAAATATAGTTTGCCAAACAGAGCCTTAAAGAAATGATTTTCTATAAAATGTTAGGAATTACTCTATAAATAGATAAATTGTACATAGAAAAAATAAAATATAAAAGTCATACTTGTATGATTGAAATAAGTTTTTTTGTCACAATGCTAATGAAAAAAGAAAAAACTACAATCTTAAAAGGTAGATGTGTGTAGCATTAGTAACAACTAACAAGTATGTTGCTTAAGTTGGGAGCAGCGTTCTTTTTAAATTTTTGTCTGTTATTTTTTATTAGGGACAAGTTTTTAAAATTAGAACATGCGTTCTAAATTGATTCCGAAAGCTCTGACTGAACACCCACATATAGACATAAAACATTTAGTAATTAGAAGATGGGTGCACATATTTACAGGACAATCATAGTCTTCAATGCAACGAGGACCTGTGATGTCAAATAAGAATAAACTATTATTATGAGAAAATTAAATATTATGCAATTAATAAAGAAGAAAACTTGAAAATTATGAAAATAACTTACGCTTCTTGGTTACTGCAAGAACTTGGGAAAAAAAGATGAACATAACATAAATAATCTTGAAAATTTCAACCATTTTTTTCTTTCGTTGTTTGTAAAAATTTGAAACTTGTTTGATCATTTATAAGATAACACGCATTCTTTGATAACTTCAATTAAATACTGTTTAGCAATTACAAGATTGCTAAAAACATTCATAAAATTAATAAAATTAGAATTATCATTAAGTGTCTCTTGTGTATATAAATATGACATATTTGTTTCTTTAACTCTCTCAATTGTTCACTAAACTAGTTAAGTTATCAGTTAAAATATTAAGGATCATTCATCCATACTTTAATTAACAAACTTTCATTATATTTTTTATTTCTTTTTTAACCTTTCAAGTTAGACAAAGTAAAAACTCTAAAAGATACCAACTATTAATGAATGATAAAAAATAGTTACTTATACAAATAATGCATCAACAAGATGATAACATATCTATTTTAAGAAAAAATAACATTGATGATAGTTGTCATTACGTGATTTTTACAAGCAATTTCATATGAAAATGAAGGAATAATGAGTAAAAGTCATGTCAAAAGGTGAAGATTTGAGCAAAAATCTATTGAAGAGGAAGAAATAGGGACTTAGTGAAGTTATTGGAGAAATCGTGAAGAAATTGCGAAGAAACGAACATTTTTCTACACAATTTAAATCATGACGGCTATCAAGTAATTTGATCATATCTGGAGTTTCGTAACTCAGATTAAGACTTGCATCACAGCGCAATAAGGCTTGCAATTTCTAGAATTATCGCTCATGCAATGCATCCCATTGCGGCGTGATGGGAAGCGTTTTTTGACACACAATTGCTATTTAAAGGGATTTTTGCTACTTTTTCAAGAATTTTGAAACCTAGAGATAAAGTGGCGACTAGGGATATTCAAGGGACAAATTTGGAGCACATTGGAGTCATTTGAGAGCTATTCCTAAATAGATTTTGATGGTGAATACTTATAACCTCATGGTGTTTGTTAATTTATCCAATAGTGGTTAAGTTTCTCTAGATTATATCTTTTTGAGATTAACCTTATTATTACTTTGTTGGATCATATGTCTGTTTGAGATTTATTGAGTACTTTTCTTATTATTGTCTTTAAATTGCTCTTGAGTTTAATGTCATTTGTCTCTTACGGGGGTACAAATCAATTTAAATAGGGTTAAATAAGTTTTTGGTCCCTATAAATATTACAGTTTTTATTTTTAGTCCCTCCCTGCCTTTAGGCAACAGTTTTTACAAAAAAACTGTTGTCAAAACCAGCTAAAACCGTTGCCTAAAGGCAGGGAGGGACTAAAAGTGACTGCAATTTTTATAGGGACCAAAAGCTTATTTAACCCATTTAGATATGTATGGATTACTGATCATTAGTCTACTTATCAAATCTAGGAAAGTTATTCGACTTTGTAATTAACTAGGAATAGGTAACTAGAAGTTGTTGCTTTTGAACTAACACACTTAGAATGCCTAATTTAACCTTGAATTGGCCAAAGGAATTAGGAAATTATCGTATAAATTAGTGAGCAATACACCAAAACAATTGGGTACAGTGGTTTTGTTAGTTCGCAGTGAGATAATAATTAAATTGAAACTCAATAAATACATAGTTCATAAACAGGTAAAAATAAGGGGATTCGACATAAAGTACCTAATCACCTTCCTTTTCTTGAATGAAATTCTGGTATGCATATCTTAGATGTCCTATGACATGTTGAGACATTTGAATCCGAACAAACAACAATGGCAAGGTATAAATATAATCAAACAGCACTGAAAAGTAAACAACACACATGATTGTTAACCCAGTTTGGTGCACAACAACACCTACTCTGGGGGCTACCAAGCCAGGAAGAAAATCCACTATTAGTAGTATCAAATCAAAGCATTATGCAAACAACCTCCGGTTTACTGACTTCTCACTTAAACTCTACCCAGTGCAACTTCTACCTAAGAACTTCCTAAATAAAAGAAACCCCTCTCACTTCCAATCACTGTAATGATGTCTCACAATAACAACACACGTTACTGATATTGACGCCCCTTGACCATAATTTTCAATTACAAACAATACAAGATTAAGACTCCCTTAATCAACAAATACTTGATCTTACTTAAAATCTTTGATCAAGAATAATAGCTTGAAACATAAGCAACACACGCTTAGATAACTGTATCAATGATACCTAAGCGACACACATACATTCAATACTTAATAGCTTATGAATGCATGACAATAATCAACTCTATGCTTCACAGCTTAAGAGAGATAACAGAATCTTACAACTCAAGGAACACAGTCCAACTCACATGTCGAGTGGATCACAAACAATCCAACCCTCATAAAGAGTGGCACAAAGACAAAGCCCTAGTATTTCTACATTTGGAATCTGTGCCTTTTCTAGGTTACAATGCTTCTATTTATAACATTTTTCTAACTGGATTTGGGCTTCAAAATCACAGCATATCAGTTGCTACAAATCAGCAGAAGAGTCTGCATAAAAATAGGTCTTGAATCAAATCTTCCTAAATTATCTTTATAATTAGAAAGTGAATATTCTTCTTGATTCAGACTTGAATCTTCCAGAACTTTAAAATCCAAGCCACATAGGATTGCATAATATTCCCAAAATATTCTGCATCTGTTAAATCTTGAACCGATCCAACAGCCCAGCCCAAACAGTCACGATGTCGAATGACTCTGCATAGGACATCTTGTCCGACATGTTGCTCTAGATGATGAAACATTTCATCTTAACATGTATCTTCATAAAATAGGACTTCTTGCTCAACCTGTTCTTCTTAGCAAGTTATCACATCATATTTAACATATTGATGCTATATTTGTTTTACTAAAATTAATGCCAATCAACAAAATAGAGAACTAACATTGAAGTTCATTCTTTTAGTTTCTCGTTCTTGTTTTGGAACCGATTTTCTAACAATAACCCTCCATTAAATTACTTAAATTCGCACACACTTCTATTGTTAAATTACAATCCTCGCAGAGACAATCTTTTTATTATTATTACAATGTTATTGGAACACTTGTCGAGAGGTCATCAAGTTGTTTGCGTCGTTATTGGAGATTGCAAATTCAACAAGGAAATTTGTGTGCTTAGTTGTTATTTTTAAAATTTTAGGGTTAATTTTGAATTTTTATAGTTGCTATTTATTTGCTAGTTTATCTTTATTTTTGTTTTAGTTTATTTTAGTTCCTAATTTCCAATTGGTTAATTTTACTTAGAATTCTATCTTATTTTCTATTTAAATTTGAATTTTATATTTTTTAGTGTATTTTCATTTTCATTTGATTTTAGTTATTATTAATTATTTTTATTTTAGTTATTTTTAATTTTTCTTTTATTCTACTTTTCCAATTTTTGTTCTTATTTAGTTTTTGTGTAGTTCAGTGTTACTGATGTATTTTTCTTCTGATTGTGTCTGCGGGGTAAATAAAGGTATGTATAATGGAGCTAAATCACAAGTAGTTCAGTTAACAAAAATTCAAGCTTTATCGAAGCAATTGATTGCTTTTACTCAAGTTCAAGAAAATGTTAATATGGCCAGGGCCCTACAATGTGATTTTTGTGTTGGAGGTTGTAACACCCTTCTAAACCCCGCGGAAATTTATAAAATAATTCAGAGTAAAACATGAAAACAAGGGTGCCACAATTCCAATTAAAACAAATTATCATAAATCAATTGTCATGCTTTCACTAAGGAACAATTCATCATAATACATAAACATCTCATGTTAACACAGCGGAAATTCACCATACGGATAAGCATAACATCATCTATGCAATATCCCACAGAATTAATACAATAACCACACGATAGAGTCTCATCAAAAATTTTTAAGCTATCGTTTCCCCAGTGTTACAATATCAGAGCATGACACTGACGCTATACTAAACGAACTGGCTCATGAGCTAATCCTCACCGAGCCAAAAGCTGCTATCCTCAATCTGAAAATATCAACAGTAAGGGTGAGTCTCATTCACAATTAACAAATGTTATCGAATCATAAACAATAACACATCATAGTCACATTATTCATCCAATTTCATTATATTCAGATTGTTAGGAAGTACTCATCAACACACAACAACAAATAGAATACATTACCAAGAGACAACACCATAATTCATCCAAACAAATCATAACCATTACACAATCATCACATATTATAACATTGGACAATCTTCCATTCATGTTATAATAACACAAGTAGCCTAATGCAAATGCAACTATATGCATGTGGTACCAAAATCTGGGATAACCCAACTCACCGATCCACCATCGTCAAGGATACGGCAACACCCACTCACTAATTCCACACAATGGGAATTAGCTACCACTGATCCACCATCGTCAAGGATCAGCCACATAATGATCATGAAATGCATGTATCAACCATAACATGCTCATCATCCACATAAACCATCCAAATGTCATAATCATCAACCAACACAATAATCAATAGCCACACACAATTATGCTATTTCTCAACCATAATAAAATACATATTTTACCTCAACAATATATGTATATCAAACATCAATTACCACCACGACATCATAACAGATAGAACATCCGCCATTCAGTGCAACAACAATGACACCTCTCGCAATCGTGTACTAAGTACCACAAATCAACCCAATAAAAACATAGTATTTACATCACCATTCATCAAAACACATGATAATCACATTTACCATGAACAACATCCATTTACATAACAAGCATAAGCAACTACATTATCACAACACACATCATTGCACATATTCAATTATGCAAACAACAGTCATTGCATCTCATCAACTATGCAAAACTAGAATAAACCACATTTGGAGAAAACGGTACTTTTCAAAATAAAATCAAGTTATTGTTGTTTTATTTATTTCATATGGTAGAGCATTCAATTTAAGGAACAACGTCCAAAACGGCGTCTAAAACGGACTTACGGTTTGAAAGTTACACATCTTTAACTTTTTACAAGAAAACAATTATCGTTACAGCACGCGGCGCCACACCCAGTCCGCAGCGCGTAACGAATAGAAAACACGCCTTCGCGGCGCAAACACAGGTTCGCGGCGCGGAACGAGAAAATCACTACGCCTTCGCGGTGCGCACCTACCTTCGCGGCGCGAACTGGCAAAAGTCACAACTTTCATCGCAATTGACAGCATTACGGGATTTACCCCAAAACCCAAACCAAGTTATGTCATGAACCTCAATTACCACCATATCAGCCACATACATGTTATAACACAAATATGACACACAAAAAGGATCATTTAATCATCATAACAATCATATAATCATACAATTCATCAAATCATACAATTCCCTTCAAAATCGTCCCAAAACCCCAATCCATCATATAACCAATTGACACAAACAATGCATCTAAATCAGTCCTATTATCTATGATACGATAAAAGATATTAACCGGAAGAGTCCCCCCTTACCTTAGCCAAAGATCTTGATTAGCCCTCTTCCTCTTCTGTTCCTCTTTCACGTATCAGCTTTCCAATCTCTCATCTCCTCTGCTCTGCTTTTCACGTTCCTTTTTCCTTTTTCCCAATTTTCCTTATTTCCTTTATTTTATGAAAACATAAAATAATTAGTAATGGGCTTACTCACTTAGCACCCCCATACTACTAATCTCACCATTCTAGCCCAATGGCCCTTAATCCATAATTTTCCAATAATTCAACAAAATACCAAATAATTCTAAATAATAATTTAATTTCCGATTAAATTAAAATTAGAAAATATGGGGTGTTACAACTCTCCCCCACTAAAAGAGTTTTCGTCCTCGAAAACATACCTCAAGTAACCAGCTCGTATAAGAGTCCTTTACCTGAGTCTCCAGCTCTCAATTAACATTACCATCAGTCAATCCCCAAAAATCCATCTGACATAACCAACAGGAAACATGTTTCATACATTCAAATCCCAGTTCTTACGTCGCATTTGGCTATCCAAAAATATACCACTTGCTTTATCTCCAAAAGGTTAACAACCACAGAACATTGAGGTACAACCTATACAATACGCTCAACAACCGAGTAATACAATTACACAATTTATAGTATGATCACACTTGATCAACAATACAGTAATGGATCCCTTCTACCAAACATACCATCCTTAGACACGCTTTTCCATCTGAGCGATAAGGTAATACTTACACTTTTCACCAACCGCTTCCTTCAAGAAACTCAATACTCATATTCCTATACCATTGAATTCCAATTATCTGACTCCTCTTAAGTCACACCAGTAATTATCCAACACGTTACATTCTGCTTTTTTCGCACTACTCTGACTACTCATCACAATCATCTATACCAAATAGATTTCTGAGTTTTACCCGATTCCAACTCTCTTTACTCATTCGTTTCAAGAATCATTCTTCATCATTCATGGTACTAATCTACCATTTAGCAATCCTTACTCGCATCCAACGAAAACCAATTCCTGATTTACTTCCTCTATTTAAACATCCTAACCATCAGAACAAGTACACACTCATCAGCCTCAATAAACCATCGCTTACAAAATAGCTCAACTAAGTCACGCTCTCTACTAAGAATCAAATCAACTCCATCCTTCATAGAGTGTAATTCCTCATTATATCTGGAATTTACAATATCGCCTCAATAACAGCACAAAATTATTACAGCATCATATATTATCAATCCTTCGTTTTAATTTCGCCGAATACATACTCGTTAACTACATACAACCATAATGACATATTCATCATCTCGGGAATTATTCAAAAGAGTTATAATTCTTCGACACGACATCCTTACATCCACTGGATTCTAAATCCAACATATAGATCAATACATATTCTCTATGTAGGCTTCCGACATATTAATTCCTTACTTCCCATAAGTAGTACTCATAACACTACTCCACATCGTATTTTCGCTGCGCGACTCTGATTACCCGTCTTAAGTCATTTGCCCATCATGTCGCACTCTTCCATATTCACCTCCTCATTAGTCCACACAACATAGTGAGTGATTATTCTTCACGGCTTAGTATTCATCACATCTTATACCATTAAGGTAACAAAACAAGTTCATCTCATTTATATGATTTCCGTCTACTACCAACAAGAGATTAAGGGTGATCAAGTCCTCAATTTGTCAATAGATAGCCGACAACCATATTTAAGCATAAACTGTCATTACTACATAATAGTGTCCTTTCCGAGTTTGCACTCAAACTCATTAATATTATCATAATCCAATAATTCACTTTGAGTCTTTACAACTCGCACACTGGTTAAGTACTTCCAAACTCCATAATCACTAATGTACTCGTACATTACTATTCATTCCGTCCCAATCCAAAATCCTCATTTTAGAAAAAAGATCGCGACAACATTCATAATTCGTGGTTTTACTCTCAATCCTGTGACGTCTTTCACATCCCAATATCATTCCACTCGAAATCTCAACAAGTCTTCCTCACATTCAATAGGTGTCAGAAATCCTCTAAAATTCTTCCTTTATACTTATCGTCACTTTGCCATCACAAATACTATTCCAAGAGTTCTAAAGTTTATTCCATCTTTGCTAATAATTCAATCCTCACTAAAATCCATCGGTACTCAAACCATCTTTATTAACGAATATCTCATCGACTTATTCATCAACAACATGTCTTACTCAACTTCGTTTCGAATAATCACGGTAGTAGGCATTCCTATTCAACAAATTTCACGCTTCCTTAACTGAATTCAGAATATCTTCTCATAGGGTCACTCTACTGTATTTATAACTCTTCCATAATGTAGAACATAATCTCTCCTCTTCATAGGTTTAAACGACACATTAATCCGACACTCGGAACTCAAGATATGAATTTTCCAATCATTGCCCGAACATGCAACACTGACATCATGCAGTGACACTCTATACGATATATCCAAAACTCCTCAATTGGTAAATTCAATTCTTAAAATTACTCCTTAACAAACCTTCTAATTATTCCTTCGATCCATTCAACACTGACACTGACATCCCGTGCAGTACCAATAAACAAGTCTAGTTATAAGAACAAGAGTAACTGTAACTTCGCCTCCTTCCAACGTCATCCTGTCACAATTAATTATGTTACAGCTGCTGCAACCATTTTTATAACAAATTTCATCTCGTTAGCTTTCCGACGCTTCAAACGGAACTCAATTCGGATGTCCAGAACTCCAGTTATGAATTTTCGAAGTTCCGCAGCTATTCAGCAATTTTCCTGCGTTTTGCTTACGAAAATCTCTCTCCAAAACTCATTCTCTTCAACTCTATCACATTCCAAACAGCCCCTTATCGTATCTCTTCACTTCCAAACATTCTTATGACTTGAGCAACACATCCTATCGCCGAAGTGCGATTTCTGAAACATTACAACATCAATCCTCTTTGCAACTTGCAGCTGACTCTCTTCCGAAGTATAAGGCTACACAACTGACAACTTCGCAGCACACCAGCAGAGCTGATACATTGCAACTTTCTAATTTTTCCTCTCCTACAAATAATCATCAATTGCATATAATCATCCTCCTTCAAGATGCTCCAACTTAATTACCAGCCAAGTCTTAATTCCAAGTCACCTTCGATTCGGAAAACAACAACTCCAACAATGCTTGCACTGTTGCCAACAACAGCCGACTGAATCAATCATCTTACAACTGAAACATAACTGAGAAGCGAAACTTCTCCCCCACTGGTTTCAAACCAACTTCCACAACAACCAACAAAGTACCGACAGTGATTCACTCACATGTCGCGTACCAAGGGATAATATGCCGACAGTATTCAACCGTCGTGCAACTCAACTGACTCGACAATTGGCCGGACGGACCGACCTGCTCTGATACCACTATTGTAACACCCTTCTAAACCCCGCGGAAATTTATAAAATAATTCAGAGTAAAACATGAAAACAAGGGTGCCACAATTCCAATTAAAACAAATTATCATAAATCAATTGTCATGCTTTCACTAAGGAACAATTCATCATAATACATAAACATCTCATGTTAACACAGCAGAAATTCACCATACGGATAAGCATAACATCATCTATGCAATATCCCACAGAATTAATACAATAACCACACGATAGAGTATCATCATAAACTCTAAGCTATCGTTTCCCCAGTGTTACAATATCAGAGCATGACACTGACGCTATACTAAACGAACTGGCTCATGAGCTAATCCTCACCGAGCCAAAAGCCGCTATCCTCAATCTGAAAATATCAACAGTAAGGGTGAGTCTCATTCACAATTAACAAATGTTATCGAATCATAAACAATAACACATCATAGTCACATTATTCATCCAATTTCATTATATTCAGATTGTCAGGAAGTACTCATCAACACACAACAACAAATAGAATACATTACCAAGAGACAACACCATAATTCATCCAAACAAATCATAACCATTACACAATCATCACATATTATAACATTGGACAATCTTCCATTCATGTTATAATAACACAAGTAGCCTAATGCAAATGCAACTATATGCATGTGGTACCAAAATCTGGGATAACCCAACTCACCGATCCACCATCGTCAAGGATACGGCAACACCCACTCACTAATTCCACACAATGGGAATTAGCTACCACTGATCCACCATCGTCAAGGATCAGCCACATAATGATCATGAAATGCATGTATCAACCATAACATGCTCATCATCCACATAAACCATCCAAATGTCATAATCATCAACCAAGACAATAATCAATAGCCACACACAATTATGCTATTTCTCAACCATAATAAAATACATATTTTACCTCAACAATATATGTATATCAAACATCAATTACCACCACGACATCATAACAGATAGAACATCCGCCATTCAGTGCAACAACAATGACACCTCTCGCAATCGTGTACTAAGTACCACAAATCAACCCAATAAAAACAGAGTATTTACATCACCATTAATCAAAACACGTGATAATCACATTTACCATGAACAACATCCATTTACATAACAAGCATAAGCAACCACATTATCACAACACACATCATTGCACATATTCAATTATGCAAACAACAGTCATTGCATCTCATCAACTATGCAAAACTAGAATAAACCACATTTGGAGAAAACGGTACTTTTCAAAATAAAATCAAGTTATTGTTGTTTTATTTATTTCATATGGTAGAGCATTCAATTTAAGGAACAACGTCCAAAACGGCGTCTAAAACGGACTTACGGTTTGAAAGTTACACATCTTTAACTTTTTACAAGAAAACAATTATCGTTACAGCACGCGGCGCCACACCCAGTCCGCAGCGCGTAACGAATAGAAAACACGCCTTCGCGGCGCAAACACAGGTTCGCGGCGCGGAACGAGAAAATCACTACGCCTTCGCGGTGCGCACCTACCTTCGCGGCGCGAACTGGCAAAAGTCACAACTTTCATCGCAATTGACAGCATTACGGGATTTACCCCAAAATCCCCAAAACCCAAACCAAGTTATGTCATGAACCTCAATTACCACCATATCAGCCACATACATGTTATAACACAAATATGAGACACAAAAAGGATCATTTAATCATCATAACAATCATATAATCATACAATTCATCAAATCATACAATTCCCTTCAAAATCGTCCCAAAACCCCAATCCATCATATAACCAATTGACACAAACAATGCATATAAATCAGTCCTATTATCTATGATACGATAAAAGATATTAACCGGAAGAGTCCCCCCTTACCTTAGCCAAAGATCTTGATTAGCCCTCTTCCTCTTCTGTTCCTCTTTCACGTATCAGCTTTCCAATCTCTCATCTCCTCTGCTCTGCTTTTCACGTTCCTTTTTCCTTTTTCCCAATTTTCCTTATTTCCTTTATTTTATGAAAACATAAAATAATTAGTAATGGGCTTACTCACTTAGCACCCCCATACTACTAATCTCACCATTCTAGCCCAATGGCCCTTAATCCATAATTTTCCAATAATTCAACAAAATACCAAATAATTCTAATTAATAATTTAATTTCCGATTAAATTAAAATTAGAAAATATGGGGTGTTACAGAGGTCACACCAATGGTTATCGTGTACCATACGTTGAAGAAGCACATTATACAGGTTTTACCGTGAAAACTGGTAAACAAGCGCTAGTCTTTCAAAAGTGAAAAAGATTTTGGTTACTCACAGGATCGACTAGATTGATCTTAGGTCATGTGCTTTATATTTTAAATATTCTCATAGAAAGTGAAGAACAATTCGACACGAATCACGTTCTCGTTTCGAATTTTGGTTGATCTATGCAAATCTTTTTAAAATAGCATTGCAATTTATAAAACAAACAATGTAAAGGCAATCGAAGGATGAATTGCAATAATGTAAATGACAAGAATATAAAATTATGGAAATGTTAAAATTGTATAAAATTGTAAAAAGGAATATGAAAGTGGTGTTTTATACGTACATTCTCAGACTAACTCGTTTCTCACACACAGGTATTGTTCTGGACTGGCCCGACAAGTAGGAACGGCCTAACCCAGATCCACTCTGGTGCGGCCCAACAAACTAGGCTCAATCACCTATGGGCAAAAAAGGCGCCCTCTCTTCAGCCCGTCACCGAACTGATCGTGCTCCGGTCAACCAGATCAGTGCCAGCACCTCTGGTCGAAGGTCAAGCTCCCCTAAATACTCCTCTGTTTGACCGACATATCTATTTGAGCAATCTCCCAAGATTCCTAGGTTTACTCCTATAATCCTGGCAGTCACGCGTTTTGGGCCTAAATACACGATTCAGCCTAAAACACGGATCGTTGGCCAGACACTAGGGTATTATATAAACTCTCTCCCTCGAGAGAGTCAGGTAACACATTTTTCCTAACCCTAAACACTTACTCGTATATGTGACCATACTGACTTGATTTTCCGAGAATCTTGCACGTACTCCCCCCTCCCTTCTTCCTCGACACTGTGCAAGACGTTCCTGGCCCTTTCTGGTTTTGATCGCTAGGTCAGTACAGTGGCGCCTTCTGTGGGAATTCACTTGCTACCTGTTTACCCAGAAAAATGGTAAACAATCGCTAGTTTCCTTTTTAAAGGTTACTTTTGCGGAATCAACTAGAATATTCCAGACCAAAGTGCTAATTTATGATTTATTGTGGATTACTTAATGAATGATAGAAAGTAGACGATAAATGACTTTGAATGCAGTAAATGCAAGAATAAAACCCACTTGAACGTAATAAAGATAAAGCAGAAATGATGAGATTGAAGTAAAGACAAGACAAGAAAAGATGACAAGACTTTAACTAAAACAAATGCAAAATAAAAGATGATGAAAACCACAAACAAAGTTCAATAGTGATCGGTCACCATTTTCATATAAATTTCATCATGCATTCGGTCTGCATATATCAATCCGGTAACACTTTGCGTGAGTTTTGTGGAAAATGTTTAAGTTCTTGAATTTTATTTGGTTTACTCGTTTCGTTGTTTTGTTTTGATTATTTATTTAAGTTTTAGATGTTTTTATGCCGTTGGTTAGTTGTGTACAAGTTTCAGGTTTGAACAAGGTATCTTGAGTGTCAAAGCAACAAGGAAGAAGGAGGAACAAGAGAAAGATGAAAAATTGCAAGTTTGGGGTCAAACACGGCCGGCCGGGCTTCAGCACACGGCCCGTGTGAGGTCTTAGAAGAAGCTCCGTACATATTCCAGGGAGCCAACACGGCCACCCGTGTGCCTAAGCACGGCCCGTGTTGGTAGTAGACATGGATTGCATTCATTTTCCAGAGGGCCAACACGGCCGGCCGTGTGGCTTAGCACGGCCCGTGTTGGCAGGCGCGTAAATCCCCAATTCTTTAGTTTTTGACACCAAAACTTAGATCCAAGGGCACTTTTGACTTTGTACTGCTTGATGCTTGTATGATGACTATTTAGGGTTATGTTTTAAGTGAAAGGAAACACTTTTGATCGTAAGATAGAATTGCAGAGAAGAAAAGATAGCTTCATCAAGGTTGTGGAAGACGAAGAGATTCAACGGTGGACACCATTGAAGATCAGAGTTCTCCTAATCTTTGTAATGTCTAAAATTTTCGATTGTAGTTTCTTGAATATTATGAGAGGCTAAACCCCCCAATGCCAGGGGGTGTCCCTGATTTGAATTGTAATGACTATGATCTACGTATTTCTTTAATCAAGTATTCATATTTTGCAATTTAATTGTCTAATGTTTTTATGTCTTCTTTGTTGGACAAACAAAGATTGATCACCGGTTAACAATTTGTAGGACTATGATTGTTAAGGTTTTTAGGCAATTGAATTTGAGATATCACCTAGGACTAGGGATACCGTAAGGTTATTTGAACATTCTTGATTATCTACATCTTTGGTTCACAAACCTTTGTTTCTAAGGACTTAGGCAATAGGATTGCAAACCAAAAGGTTTTCACTAAGGACTTAGGAAAACACCCTTAAGAACAAATAGTTGCACCATATGAACTTGTTAAAGAGATCTTTTTATAGAGTCATTATAAGGCAAATTATACACCTACCTTGGCATTGCTCTAAATTTATACATTAAAGTTCAATTTTAACTTTAGCTTATTTCGATTATTTTAGCTTATTTTGTTGATCATTTAAAACAACACCCCTTTGCTCTTTTGTTTAATTGACTGGATATAATAACTCATATTTCCTACGCAATCCTCGAGATCGATACTTGGGGTAAAACCCATTATATCTACACCGGTGAAAATAGTACACTTGCTATTTTTCCGATCAAATAGCAAGGATGTAAATGATTGCATTAAATGTAAATTGGTACACAAACATACATTTTCAGATTGCACTCGTTTCTCATTTCCAATGTAGAGATTGAGTTTATCAAAAAGTGTAAGACAATTTGTGGACCCCTAAAACGATCCTATCTTTCTGCTTAAATAGATGTTTCCAAAATAACTGCTTTTGACAGTTGAGTAACCCCTTGATGACACGTGTACTATCATGCACAAGATATCAGACAAAACTCCTCCACGTGTCTCAACATGTAAAACCGTCAACAACTGCCAATTCTTTTCTTCGCCCCTTCGACTTCGACTTACCTTAGAAGTTGGGCTCCTGATACTCAAATTTCAAAGGCTTGTTTCGACAGGGTATTGCTAGAATCTATGTCGAACCCTCTTCGACTACACTCCCTTTTGCCTTTCCTCAATCCTTCTAAATATAGCACAGTCGAAACCTCTGGTAACAAATTCCCCCCCAAAAGGGCTGCTTTCGACTTTAGAGAGAAAGTGGCGTTTTGTTTTCTTCAGATTTCGACTACACCAAACGCCATCATTATATTTCAGTTTCCAAGGCTATTAATCATGACCTAAAACCCTAGGTAGTGGGCTCTTTACCCACTCTCTCACTTTCTTTCAACAATTCCCAAAATCAACCAATGAAATGACATCTGTTTCTGAAACGTTTCCTTGCTGACATCATCACATCACCACTCTTCATTATAAAAAGCTATCTCTTCTCCTTCAGTTTATTTTCTTCTTCCTTCTGAAACTCTTTGCAGACCCAAAACTTTTCAAACCCACACATATTTCTTCATCAATGGCATCCAACGCTATTGCTTCCGCTACTGGTACTAACCCTCTTGCACTTGTCATTACCCAAGAAGAAGAAGAGAAAGGAATATCAACACTTCCTGCGCTACTTGCAAGCGAGGCTAATACTGTAATCTGGAAGAACCAGATGCTTATACCATTCCAAATATCTGGTAAAATCCTTGCATTCTATGGTCCATACCCAGATACTCCTACTCATCCAAAAAAAGTTCAAAAGTTCTTTCCTGCTTATGCTTCGACTATGCCACTAGCCTTTGAGAAGCAAAGACAACTTGACATGAAGTTCATGGACCCTGCTATGAGGGTTTTCGTTCGATGCCCCCTCCTGGCAACAAAAACTATCTCGCTTGGCTCGACAAAGTTCAAGCCAAAAAACAACAACGCTGGGAAGAACTAGGCATCTTCGACGCAATTCAAATTTCCAGGCATGCTCATAAAGTAAACTCTTGCATGCTGTTAGCGTCACTCTTCTTTTGGGAAGGTTCGACTAACACATTTCAATTCCCTTGTGGAATGATGAACCCAACCCTCTTCGACGTAGCTGCTATCACAGGGCTTTCGCCTATGGGAGAAGTTTTTGATCCCACTTTGCCAACTCAAATGGAATTCAACTTCATCAATGCCACCATCACTAGCTACATCCAAACTCATCATGACAAAAGCACCCCTGAAGTGTCTGACGAAGAGCATGTTGCCTTCCTGACTTTTTGGTTATCTTATTATCTTTTCTGTCCAGGTTCCCTTCAAATAGCCAAAGCTTACATCCCTATGGCGATCCAAATTCACGAAGGTCAAAAGATCTCTTTAGGTAAGTTACTGCTTGCCTATCTTTATTACAACTTAGGAGTAGCCTCTCTTAGGATTAAACGACTCATTGAGACCCCAAAACAACTTTCATTATCTGGGCCTTATTGGCTTCTTCAACACTGGCTAAATTCCACGTTTGAACATGCTTTGGGTTTCACTGTTTCCCAAGCCATCCTCGAGGTCCTCCATGATAGAAGAGTCGAAGGCATGAAATTAGCCCTTCAAACTCCTCAGTGTGACTCAAACCGCACCAATTTCTTCAAATTTGTAAAACTTTTTGCAGAATGCAAAGTCTTTCTTTCGTCCATGGCCCCTTTTTCCAATAGGTGTTTTGGACCTACTTGGTTTAGAGCCATCTTCCCTGGTAACACCCCCACACTGCATGCTCAATTGAATGGTGTTTGGGCTGCATTTTTTACTCCTACACTTTTGTCACATCGTATCGAAGCAACGGGTAAATGTTATGGGTTCACCAATTATCAACCCAACTTAGTCTCCAGACAATTTGGCCTAAGCCAAATGTTGCCAAAGAGTTTTCATAGCAGATCTACTGATATATGCTGGTCCAGTCGAAAGTTCACAGTTGAGAACCATATAGACTGCCTCAAATTTCTCAGCAGGCAAAGTTTGGAACTTCCCAACTTTACCTTCCAAAACTCTTATTTTACCACAAAAGAAATTGAAATGTGGTGGAACATCTATTATTCCCTTTTCGACACCAACTTATATGAAAGGCTAAATACTGCGTATGACATTTTGGAGGATCAACTTTTCAAAGGTATATTTCTTCTCTTCACTTATATTCATCATCCTGACTTTCCTTATTCATTCCCATATGTCATTGATTCTTTTCAGATCTCTCTGGTGACGAACCTGTCAATGAAGCTGAAAACCCTACCATCAAACAGGTATTTTGGGCTAAAAGCCTATCATCTTCTTCTTTTATCTTCCAATAACTAATGTTCAATTCAGGGCCAAAAGCGTCAAGCAGCTTCGACTACTGCTGGTCCTCCCCCCAAAAAACCAATCACAAGACGAAAGGTACATTTTTTCTTTTCAATGGCCCTCATTTATTTACCTTTCTTAGACTAATAATAGAAAAATTGTCTCTCAGTTGATTGTGAAAGATGACCCAGAGGAGTCTCAACCTCCACAACTTGTCGAAAGTGAAATTTTCTCCAATCCTCCAACACCGTCAAAAAAGAAGAAGACTGTTAAGAACACCAAGAAACTCCTCCCAAAGGAGTCAAAAAACCATCAGAGGCTCATGTTGAGGTATAATCATCTTTTTATTGTCTTGGTCCTTTTTTGGCGAAGACTTGTCTTATATACAAGCTACTTTTTAAATAGAAACCCTTGGTGATTGTTGATGACTCTACTCAAAAGAATGAAGCAACCATCAAGGATTCTTCCAACTCACTTCCAAGTCCTCAAAAAATAGATGCTTTTGGGAGTGGTACTACTTCCATCAACTCTCCACTTCGACCTACGCCTACAGCAACTGCCACTCACACTTCCCCAGTGAAACAAACTAATCATGAGGCGAATCTTCAAAGTTCTGCACAAATTCCACCAACTCCTCCACCATCTGAAACCCATGCTGATGCCCAACCAAAACTTGACACAGTCGACACAACTCTCAAAACCAACCCTCAAACTCATCCAATCAATCATCCTGAATAGAATACATCTGACAATTCTCTAAACCAAGAAGAAATCATGAATCTGAAAAAGACCAACCCTTCAGAGGCTCTACTGCAACTTCAAAAGCTTAGGGATACTCCTTTGGTTCAGGAAATTGCTACTCAGACTCTTATCCCAGAATCTGAAATTGATTCGTCCATAGTTTCGTTAATCTGTAACCTTCGTGGGCATATTCATGAGCCTGAGTTTCTCCTTGTTTTAGAAGAATCTGACTCTCTTGGTGGCGAAATAAGAAAAATGTTGGACCAAATACTCAAAGCGCCACTTCCCAATCATGTAGCCCAATATTTCTTCAGGTTTGAAGCTTACTTCAACCAAATTTGGCGAGACTTAGTCACACGCAAAAATGCTGACTTACAAATGAAGAACAAAGCTCTTGAAATGGATAGGGAGTGGGATTTCAGTGCAGCTTCTGAGAAAAAGGTTAGAGAATTTCAAGACAAAATCCAAAAAATTTCTGAAAAAGAAAAGCCTATCAATGATGAAATCTCTGGCTACCAAGCCCAGATTGCAGAGCTTCGACAAAAAATTCTCGCCCTTGAGGAAAAGAAAGCACGTATGGCTCTATCTGAGGACATTCCTTCGACTGATACTGTTAACAAAGAAGCTCTTAAGGGTATCAGTCATGGCGAAAAGGCTTTGATGCCAAAGAAAGACATTTCCTCTTTGAAGCAAGGCTTGGCTCGACTTAACCAGAAGCTTGACTTTGAGTCCAACACCTTAGAAGGATTTAAAAATGAATTTCCAACTTTTTTAACTTTGTAATCTGTGGCTTTATTTATGTCATGCAAAATGTACTACCTGGCTATTGAGCCATTATCAATTGTACTTCCTTTTTTGTTAAATTTCAATTGTTACCTCCTGAAGTATTGGTTTATATTTCTTCAAATACTTACCATTTATCCTCATGATTCGACGGTTCTCACCTAATTCCTCAATTTCATATGCGTTATTTGTGAAAATTTGCACTATTTTAAATGGCCCTTCCCAGTTAGGTGACCATTTTCCTAAAGATTTATCTTTTTTATCCATAGGTAAAATGACTTTCCAAACATAGTCACTTAAAGCAAACATTTTTGTCTTTACTTTCTTATTATAAGCGTTCGCCACTTTCTCTTTTTGCTTTATCAGTCTATCTAAAGCTATTAACCTCTCTTTGTCTAAATCAACTAACTCATCCAACATTAAATTCCAATATTCGTCTACAGCCATATCATTTTGTCTTTGAATCCTAGCTGATTGTAGACAAATTTAAACAGGTAAAACTGCATCATGTCCAAAAGTCAGACGAAATGGAGTAGTATTTGTTGCCTCTTTTGGGGAAGTTCGACAAGCCCATAAAACTCGATCGAGTGTCTGGTGTCAATTTTTTGGCTTTCTCCCCACATGCTTCTTTATCAAATTTATGATAATTTTATTAGCGGCTTCGACTTGTCCATTAGCCTGAGCATAATATGGGGTCGAAGTCAACAACTTGAAATCTGTTTCTTTTGCAAACTCTTTCATTTTTCAATCAGTGAAAACTGATCCTTGGTCGGTAGTGATTGTTTCTGGTATCCCATACCTAAAAATTATAAACTTTTGTATAAAGTCAATCACACTTTCTTGATTAACATTTACCAACAGAATAGCCTCTATCCATTTTGTAAAATAATTTATCCCAACCAAAATATACCTCTGCTGTTTAGACGAAACAGGTTTTATTTCTCCTATTAAATCTAAAGACCAACCTCGAAATGGCCATGGTTTCACTATTGCATGTAATTCACTGGCAGGTACATGTTGAATTCCTGAAAACTTCTGGCATTCTTGGCACCCTTTTGCAAATTCAATACAGTCCTTTAACTTTGATGGCCAATATAAACCTTGTCGAAACAAAAGCCATTTCATCTTATAGCCTGATTGGTGTGCTCCACAAGCACCACTATGTACTTCGGATATAGCTATAAATGCTTCAGCTTCACTTAAACATTTCATTAAAACACCTTCGGCTGTCTTCTTATACAGTTCATTCCCCAATATGACATAACTCAAAGCCCTATACTTAACCTTTCGATCAGTCACCCCAACTGGATTGTTTAAATACTGTATCAATGGTTTTCGCCAATCAGCATCTGTCATATTGTCGATGGCAAAAATTTCAAAAATTTCACCATTTTCATGAATTTCAAAACCTTTGTTTTCACTTCCACATTCACATTCCCCCCTAATTTTTGCTATTGACAAAGCATGGTAGGAACGTTCGACTTCCTTCTCTTTGACTTCAATCAATTCCCCCAGTCGATCTTTAGAAACTCTATACCCGAAAGCAATTTGTGCTAGCTCATTTGTTGCACTGTTTTCAATTCGAGGCACATGACTTATGTGTACCACACGAAATCTCTCCAATAACTGGATTACTAAAGCATAGTAAATGACTAAATTCTTTTGAATACACTTATACTCTTTTGTAATCTGTCGAATAACAAGTTCAGAGTCCCCTTTTATTTGGACTTCATTAGCCCCTAAATCCAAAAGAATTCTCAATCCTGTAATTAGAGCTTCATATTCGACCTCATTATTAGAACAAGCTTCGCTAATTTTGTACTTAAACGACAAAGGTATGCCTTGGGGAGATATAATCAACACCCCTATACCTGGCCCATTCCTATGACTGGAACCATCAAAATATAACTGCCACATGGTCTGAGTGACCATATTTATTGATACATCTGTCAATCCATGATCAACTATGAAATCTGCCACTATCTAGCCTTTCACAGCTTTCAAAGGAACATACGTTAAAGAGAATTCAGTTAAAGCCAACGCCCATTTCCCAATTCTGCTATGCAAAATAGGTTTAGATAACATATGCTTAATAATATCATAATGAGACGAAACATACACATCAACAGGCTTCATATATTGCTTTAACTTATTACATGAATAGTACAAACATAAACATAGCTTTTCAATATCAGAATATCTAGTCTCGACATCCACTAAGATTTGACTTAGATAATAAATAGCTCTTTCGACGCCATGATCATCTTCTTGGGCCAACAAGCTCCCTATTGTCGAATCAGATGCAGCTACATACAATTTCATGCTCTTAGTTCTATTTGGGAGTATTAAAATAGGAGGCTTCGTCAAGTATGCCTTGATTTAGTCAAATGCATGTTGATGTTCCTCTTCCCATTTGAATACATCATTTTTCTTGAGTTTGAGCAATGACGAAAAGAGCTTCGTCTTTCCACTCAAATTTGAAATAAATCTCCTCAAGAAATTAACCTTCCCCAAAAGTGATTGTAACTGCTTTTTTGTGTCTGACGCTTTCAACTCCAAAATTGCCTTGGTCTTATTTTGGTTTATTTCAATTCCTTTCTTATGCACCACGAAACCAAGGAAATCCCCTGCATGAACACCAAAATCACATTTTAAAGGATTCATTTTCAAACCATACCTCCTCATCCTCTCAAAGGATTGTCGAAGGTGATTCAAATGTTCATTTTCTGATGATGACTTTATCACAATATCATCAATATAAACCTGCATAAAATGTTTTATGAAATCGTGAAACATTAAATTCATTGCCCTTTGATAGGTGGCTCCATCATTTTTTAAACCAAACGGCATTACCACCCATTCGTAAGTACCTAAAGCGCCAGGGCATCTAAATGTTGTTTTAGGTATGTCTTCTTCAGCTATAAAAATTTGATTATATCATGAGTAACCATCTAACATACTTAGATATTGAAAACCTGCAGCTGAGTCGACTAACATTTCAGCCACAGGCATGGGATACTCATCTTTGGGAGTAGCACGATTTAAATCTCTAAAATCTATACACACTCGAAGAGTCCCATTTTTCTTAATTACACGTACAATATTAGCTAACCATTCGACATACCTTGCAGTTCGAATGAACTTGCTTTTTAAAAGCCTTTCAATTTCTGTTTTGATCTTTGCCATTATTTCTGGGGCGAATCTTCTTGGAGCTTGTTTTACTGGCTTTTCCCCCAATTTTAATGGCAATCTATGTTCTACCACAGTTCGACTTAAACCAGGCATCTCATTGTAATCCCAAGCAAAACAATCTTTGTATTCCTTGAGAAGTTGAGTCAATTTAATCTTCATTTCGACATCCATCTTTGCACTAACATAAGTTGGTCGTCAAAGTGAATCTTCTCCCAAGTCAATTTCCTCAAGAGGATCTTGAGCTTTCATTCTTCTATGAGGTTCGTCTGGTTCCTTTTCAAACCCAAGGGGTTCGTCATCATAAATCCCATCAAACCTTTCAAACTCCGAATCTAATTTTCTATTAGATTGAGTACCCTCGTTGGCAAGCATGGCCTCAAAAGCCATATTTTCTTCCAAATCGGCTTCCAAAGCCGTTTTTAATTTATTCTCGGATAAATAAGCCGTAATTCGAGCCAAATAACTTGACTCAGCAGTCATCATCATTAATCATTGTCCACCCATCAGGCAGACTCTCTCTATTCATTGGCTCATTTGGATCATCTTTATTCCAAATGAAACCATAATTAGGGTCTAAATTCAAGTATTTAGACACACTTTTGTCAGAAGAACACATTTCCTCTGCTCTACGACAAGGACCTACATTAGCCAAATGGGTTCAAAATGCCTACGACTTATTTTGCTCGCATCAGCCTTATAGTAACTCTGACCAGCCTCCACATTTTCCACAATCCCATCTTCCCTCCAAATTGCAACTCTCTGGTGCAATGTTGATGGAACTGCTCCCACTCCATGGATCCACTCTCGACCCAATAATAACTTGAAATTAGCCTCTGAAGCAATTACCATAAAGATAGTAGGCCTCACTATCGAACCTACAGCTAACTTCACTTGCAATACTCCCAGAATACTGCTGGTCTTGCCTTCATAATTTGACAGCACCATGTTATGGGGCCTTAAATCTTTATCAGATTTTCCAATTTTTTGCAATAAAGAGTGTGGCATCAAATTTACAGCCGCCCCACCATCAACAAATACTTTATTCACAGACACACCATTTACTTTTGCCCTTATGAACAATGGTTTGAGATGATATCTCATCCCATGATCAGGTTTTTCGAATACAACCTTGTGTCCTTCGACCACGCCATTTTCCATAACATAATAACAAATAGGCATATCTTCTTCCTTTTCGTCTGGTATAAAGTCATCTCCGGTTTCAAAAGCTTCTGAAACCCTATCGAACTCAGCAGGAAGTATGGATACAATCCCACAATCAGTCAATAACTCGTCTGATTCTACAACGAAATTATCGTCCACGAGCTCTTCGTCTGACAACGGAGAATACTCCAACCCCTTCTCAGCACTAGCGCTTGGTGAACTTTCCACTATTTCTTTTCCTAACACCAAACCAGTTGACAGACGGTTGTTGGCTATCCTTACTTGTTCTTCTGTCAACTTCTTTTGATAAGGTTTTGGTCTATATCTATCAAACTGCAATTGAACTGAATTTGACGGAACATGTTTGTTTTTATGATTTCTATGGTATCGTCTCCACTGACTCCTTGTCATTGGATTCTTTCCTTTGTAGTTTGGAGAAATGTAGTCGTTTTTCTTCGACCAGTTCCCTTTTGAATTGTCAGCACTGGCTCTCGCCTCTTGAATCTTCCATTCATGACGCTTTCCTCCTTGAAAGTTAACATGTTTCACCCATCTATCCTGGGGAACATCAGATGGGGGACGAAAAGTTCTTGGCTTTTCGAATCTCTTCCTATAAACTTCAGCCCTACGAGTCACACTGCTCTCTCCTGCAAACCAAATTTGACTATTTTGGCCTCTTCTAGGATCAAACCTGATTTTCTTTGCAGTGTCGAAATCATACACAGCATCACATCTTGGACACAATCCAACTTGTGCATTGTTCTTGTGACATCTTCCCAAAAACTCCAATAAGCTTTCGACTGGCTTAGGGTAAGCCATGCTCAAAATCTGGCCATCAGTAGCCACATTTTTTCCTTCATCAAAACCTTCAGTAGTTTCGACCATCATGATATCAGCAACTTCAGTGTAGTTAGCCTATCCAATCATCATTGGATTTTCACCCACTTGCATTGATGATTTTTGCTTACCACCGAATTGTAGTCTTCCTTCCTTCAAAGCCTTCTGCACCAAATCCCTGAATATCACACATTGAGATGTTTTATGGCCCAAAAAATTATGAAATTTACAAAATCCTCTTTTTTTTCTTTTGTTCTAGAGGAGGATTTTTTAATCCTGGAGGCACAATGATTTGTCCATCAGCAACTAACAAATCAAATATCGCATCACATTTTGTTATGTCAAACGTATAAGTTTTATTTGTGAACTTTTCATTCTGATTGTCTTCTACTGGATTTTTCCTGTTCGAAGGTTTGAGTAATTTACAAACATACGGAGGCCCTGGTTTTAACTCAGCCACGTTAACCTCATTTTCGCCACAGCTATCATCTGAGTCTAGCTCATCCGTCGCGACGTATGCTACTTTTTCTTTCTTATGATACTTATTTGCTCTCACTTCTTCAGCTTTTAGTCGTTCTACCTGGCGAACCCTATCAGCCAATTGCGCCATATCTCTCAAATATTGAGTATCTAACTTTTTCCTAACGGAATAGTCTAAACCCCCAGCGGCCATTTCAACTAACTCATGTTCCAGGACTTGTGTAAAACACCTAGCTTTTAGTAACCTAAAACGATTTAAATAATCATCTATCGACTCATATGTCTTTCGTCTTACACCTGCTAACTCTTTCAAACTAATTTTAGATTGCCCCATATAAAACTGTTCGTGAAACAATCTTTCCAACTGGTTCTACGAAAATACTGACTGAGGTGGAAAAGTGGTGAACCAAGTGAAAGCATTCTTTGTTAAAGAACTGGGAAAGTATTTTATTTTAAGGTTCTCATTATTAGCAAGATCACCTGCTTCCGTTTGAAATCTAGCAACGTGTTCGACAGTAGACTCACCAGTCTCGCCAGCAAACTTTGTAAATTTTGGAACTTTCCACCCTCTAGGTAATTCAGTTTGTCTAATGTACTCCGACAAAGGAGACACAAAGTTGGGTCTATGCAAACCCACATTTATACCATTTTGGACTAAAATTTGTTCTACTACATATGAAATATTATTTTGACCCATAAAATTATTTTGCTGAACATTTCTTAAGACTTGCTCTGCATCTTGATTTCGTTGTACTACCCTGGGTACATTCTGCTCCAAATGTCCCTCTTCGTCTTGCTCCATAGCTTGACGTTGAGTACCCTGGTCAAACCCATTCCCTGGTGTTTCGACTACCCTTACGTTCGACACTTGGGACGTATGCCTAGATTGAACCGGTGGTGTCCCAAAGAAGTCTGCTATTCTAGACATTTGATTGGCTAACATTTCATAACTATGGTTTGTGTTATTTATCATGGGAGTGAATATAGTCCCAATTTGTTGAGTTAAAGCTTTAACCATATCATGATTACTCTCATCCATCTGTTGTCTAATTGAAATCATGGATGACGTATTTAACGTTGGTGGTGGTGGTAAATACCCTACTCTTGCGATTCGTCCTTCTGGATTATACGAAGTGCCTGTAGCCATCATGTTTTTAGAATAAGTGGCAGGATTAGTATGTAATCCCATCATCATTGATGTAGGCATTCCATATTGAGGAAATCCAGGTGGAAGAATTCCTCCTTGAAATAATGGGGGTCTCGTCGCTTGGAATGGCAAACGTACTGGAGACGATACATTGGCTGCCATTGTCCCAGTATTATTCGCATTTCGTGTTGGCGACATAAGCACCGTATTTTGTGGTAACGCTCCAATTGGAACCACGTCTATATTATTTCTAGGTGGATCGACATTACTTGAAGTGTTGTTGTTCGACATCTCACTCAATTGCCTACCACTTCGTAATCTCATACATGCTTTCGCTTTGTTTTTAAAACAAACAATGATATTTAGCACTAAACGGGTCCCACTGGGTGTGCCAATTTGTTTACCCAGAAAAATGATAAACAATCGCTAGTTTCCTTTTTAAAGGTTACTTTTGCGGAATCAACTAGAATATTCCAGACCAAAGTGCTAATTTATGATTTATTGTGGATTACTTGATGAATGATAGAAAGTAGACAATAAATGACTTTGAATGCAGTAAATGCGAGAATAAAACCCACTTGAACGTAATAAAGATAAAGCAGAAATGATGAGATTGAAGTAAAGACAAAACAAGAAAAGATGACAAGACTTTAACTAAAACAAATGCAAAATAAAAGATGATGAAAACCACAAACAAAGTTCAATAGCAAGGATGAAAATGATTGCATTAAATGTAAATTGGTACACAAACATACATTTTCAGATTGCACTCGTTTCTCATTTTCAATGTAGAGATTGAGTTTATCAAAAAGTGTAAGACAATTTATGGACCCCTAAAACGATCCTATCTTTCTGCTTAAATAGATGTTTCCAAAATAACTGCTTCTGACAGTTGAGTAACCCCTTGATGACACATGTACTACCATGCACAAGATATCAGACAAAACTCCTCCACGTGTCTCAACATGTAAAACCGTCAACAACTGCAGATTCTTTTCTTCGCCCCTTCGACTTTGACTTACCTTAGAAGCTGGGCTCCTGATACTCAAATTTCAAAGGCTTGTTTCGACAGGGTATTGCTAGAATCTATGTCAAACCCTCTTCGACTATACTCCCTTTTGCCTTTCCTCAATCCTTCTAAATATAGCAAAGTCGAAATCTCTGGTAACACTACCCCAATCTTATTCCTCCTCAAGAACTTACACCAAAAAGCAAATTTCATCAATCACACTATGGCCAATCTCAACGACAAGCACAATGTAAGCTCCACTATCATTTCTTCTGTGCGCCAAAACATTCCTGGTTTCATCAACCCTTTCATTGAGGACTCCGTCCCTCAGAGAAAGGACGGTGAAACGGAATCCCCTTCTCCAAACGACGTTCTTGATCTGTCCCTCCAACAAGAACAACACCCTTATCCTCCAACAAAGCGAAAGGATAGGAGCGTTGGAACGAACACGCCCACCAAGGTCCCCTCCCCGAGAGAACCAAAGGCGGTCCTGAAGTCCTTCTCCTTGGCCACGTGAGCGTTGTCAATACCGAGGGGAGCCTGAACAACCAACAACAAAGAAAGGGAGTTGAGACTCTCCTCGACGAAATCCATCATCCCCGGCCGCCAAGAAGAGCAAAGATAGTTCCTGGGATACCGGTGGACGAAGTCCTTCCAAATAACGACTGAGGAGCCCGTCCCCCCGACGAGAGCGAAGAAACCAGGGATCTCCTGCCCGCTCCCCTAACCATGGCGAAAACGACGAGCCTCAAGGCCTTTTGTCTCGATAAATCCTTGCAACCAAACTCCCTAGGGGCCTTGAAAAGCCTCCTCCATTTTGCACGTATGACAGGACTACAGACCTCGATGAACATCTGGAAAAAATAATGCTCTGCTCGATAACTGAGGGGTACGAGGCGCGATCAAATGTAAACTCTTATGCACGACCCTAATGAACGGAGCGATGACTTGGTATAAGAGTCTCCTCGACGGGTACATAACATCTTGGAAGTAGTTGAGGAGCACCTTCTCCCAACATTTCACGGCCTCTAGGCGCCATCCCAAATCAGAGGCATCCCTAGAAGCCATCATGCAAGGGAAGGACAAATCCCTTCGAGATTTCATTAACATATTCAATAAAAAGTCTTCCAAGTCTCTATTATGGAGACCATGAAAAAGTACCTGCTCGAACGCGGCCTACGCCCGAACAGTGATTTCGCCAAGCCCGTTGGCATAGAGACACCTCCAACCCTAGACGCCCTCCTCCTCAAGGCTCAAGCATACATGCAATACGAAGAGAAAGAATCGGCCAACACAGCCCGTGATGCCCGACATCAGGAAAATACCAAATCATCAAAATCTGAGGACCCATCGACATCTCGTCGAGGGAGAGACCAAAAGAAGGAAGACAAGAAACGTGTAACATCCGTAATTTAATTAATTATTTAATTAAATTATTTCAGAAATAATTGTTGAAAATCGTTGAAGTTGTGAATTATTGATATAGTTACTAGGTCGATTATTATTCAATTAATGGGTTGATTAAGTTGTGGAAATATTATAGTATTATTTAGTATACTTAATATTAGAAATAATAATAATATAAATATTAGTAATATATGAGATTATTTGTGTTGGGCTTATTTTATGGTTATGAGTAGCAAAGTGGGAGTGTGAATGTGAGGCCCAATAACAATAATATAGTGGAAGTAATATTATATTGGTTAATTAGAATAAAAAGAAAAGAGAAGTTGGAGTAAGAAAAAAGTAGGTTTTATAAAGGAGGAATAAAGGTTTGAAGAGGGATACGTAGAAGTTGCAGGAAGAGTCAAAGCTAGGAAATTCGATCGGAGAAAAATTATAGAGCAACCTTCAATCCAAGGTAAGAGTGAGGTTCTGGCTCTATAATAGGGTATATGATGGATAATATGTGAGGATTAGTTGTATGAAATTATCGTATGTTTGATTTCGTATAAATTTATCATTGTATGTTTGATGTTGTGTGTAATTGTTGTTTTTGTTAATTGTGTTGCTATTATCATTCTTTGTTGCTAAAGTTGCAGTGAATTGGTCGATGAATTTGTTGTTCGGAATTACTCCATGATTGATATAATTATTATGTTGTTGTGTGATTCGTATTATTGTGGCCTGAAATCATTGATCAATGGAATTAAGTCGAGAGTCTACGTTGAAACAGGAGATGAAACAAAGAAACAACATGAAAATGAGTGTGCCGATGGGCATCCAAAGCGTGTGCCGAGTGGCACAGAAAATAAGTGTGCCGAGGGGCACACCACTCTTGCCGAGCAGCACATGTTGGTTATGAGGGGAGTGTCATTTGTCTTTTAGTGTGATGAGTGGCACACCTGTAAAGACTATTATAATCACTTTTTGTGTCGTGGGGCACTCTGTTATGGCTTAGATGTCACTGTCCCGGTTTTCGATGCATAGAAACTCCATTAGCATGATTATTAGTTATAATATTAAATATAACAATGATGATACTTAGTATATTAATAGTATATTATAATAGTGATTATAGTAATAGTAAATGTTATTATAATGTTATTACATTAAATTAAGAGTAGTATCAATATACATAATAGAGTTCAATTGAATTAAGTAGGCCAATGTAATTACAGGCTGTATATGTATATTTAGCTGAGATAATTTTGGTAGCAGAATTGGTAATAATAATTAAAGAGTAAGATAGTAAAATAACAAAGATACTTTATTAATAGTAGTATCAGTAGCATAATTTAAGCAGAGTAGCATATTGGATAACAGAACTGGTTGTAACAAAAACAGTAGAAATAATTAGTAGCAGGGTAGACCGAGAATGGTGTAGTGACTAGTAGCTATATTTTCTGTAAGTAAATAACAGAGAATAGATAATGACTAATTTGACGGTGAGACATTGGTAGTAGTATGAATTGAAATAGTAGTACAAAGTAGAAATATTAGTAATTTTAGCCGACGGTTAATTAACCAGAATTAGTTGAAATTTTCCGAATAAATACATAGAACATTGTAGTATATTTTGGTTGAGACGGTAGGTTGTATAAAATGGATGCACGTAGTTGTTACTGTTGGTATAATTGTTGTTGTCGACTTGTTTTTATAACCGTTGTCGTGGGTGTTATGTTGTGGTTATGGATAATTATTGCTAATATGCTGTTGTTGTTACGTGGTTGTTGATAGTTATTGCCATTGTTGTGACGATGTTGGTTTGATTGTTGAGATGCAATTATATTATTTTGTTGTGTTATAATGATGCTATGACGAAGATAAAACCGTTTATAATAATAAACCTGCGACGATGTGATGTTGAAGATTTAACTCTATATATTTGCAGTATATAAGTTAGAGGTTTTGCCTCGTTGATGTTAAGTTGTTTTTATTATTGAAGTTGCATTTTGTGATGTCGCATTTCATCGAGTCACATACCTGCATATTTGCGATGGCCTGGATTGACAAATATGTTGGTCTGGATTGGAAAATTTTACGTTGAAGGCTTATGCCTTGTTGATGTCTCTATTAGTTGGCAAATCATTAAGCTGGGAGTTTTGCTCCGTTATTAAGTTGGGAGTTTTGCTCCATTGGTACCACATGCATGTGCATCGTAATGAGTCGCATTCCGTGTTGCATATTTGATTTATCATATTGATAAATTATTTGTCGTATTTTTGTTGAGGTTTATGTTGTGGTTGACGTTACTTGTCAAGTTGTGAAGCGATGATTTTTGTATAATCTGATTCTAATATATATTATTTATCATACACTATATTATATGGTTTGATATCTCATCCCTTCTATTTGAATGTTACCCCAATGTTGGTAACACGCAGGTAATTCAAAGTGAAGGATGTTTACCTTCAGTAGTTCGAGTCTGGTGTTGGTCGCTCTGATACGTAACACTTGGGGGAATAAACGCATGTTGTATTATTGTTGAATTTACTTCAGTTGTAGAATATTAAGTTGATTATATGAAATACTTGTTGTTATGAAGTTGTTTTTAGTTGAACAAAAGATGTTATGTAATTAAGGTGAAGTTTGTGAATCCGTTGCGTAGTATTTAATAAAAGTTGTTGTTATAAGTTAATCCGAGTTTTAATTTGTTATGTATCTGTATTACATATGATTGTTATATGTTGCTATTTTAAAAGTTGAAAATGTGGCATCTCATTTGTATGTCGTACTCTAATTTTAATATTATCCGCCGGGTAGAAATGGGGTGTTACAAACCGCGACCCCCGAGACAACAAGAGGCCACCCGGTCATTTCCACGACTATACCCCTCTGCTCGTCTCTAGGGAAAAAATCTTGTTCGACTGTGTCAACGCCGAGTTCAAGCAGGAAAAGGTTCACTTTCCCCGACAGACCCGGCCAAGCCTAATATGGATAAGACAAAATACTGCATAGAGATACTAATCAGGGATGGCCACCCGAAACAGTATACCAAGAAAAAAGACGACGGGCGGCCAGAGGCCCAAGAAGCCAAGAGTATCAACGAGAAACCAGTCGGCAACAGAGGATCTCTGCAAAAGTTTCCACGGTTGCTTCAGGGAAACCCAAGAATACCGACCATCGGCAACGCCCCTCTGAAGATGGAAGCAACTGAAAAATAGATCAAGAGACGCCCCGATCCCGAGGTACTCGTGTAACACCCTTTTTCTAACCCCAAAATATAATAAACATTCACAGAGTATTAGCATGCATAAAGTAAAAAGGGCGTCACATGTTGTTTTCACCGCAATGAAAACCTAGAACAAACATACATAACATGCACTAAACATGTTGTAACACAGTTGAATACTTCATGCTTCCATCATATTATGCATATCACACGCAGAAAATAGAATTTCTATCAAACAATTTCAATGAATATATCCCATACTATATTCATCTACCAAACTCAAAATAACATATTCAATTATGCTATACAAAATCCAAAATCTAGGCAACATGGCCTCCATCAACATATCCAAATTAACATGTCAAAATACAAGCAAGATAACAATATTCAAACATAAGCATGAGTTCAAATAAAATTCCCCCCAAGTGTTACATGATCAGAGCATATGACTCGCTACCTAATCAAACAACAACTCAGAAGCTCCTCGGCTGAATCCTCGGACAAGCTCACTACTCGTCGGAACCTGCACGATGTCACAATGAACATCATTCATACAGAAGGGTGAGAATTCAAATTATTATAGATATGCAAAACACAACAAGAATACATTTCACAATTCATCACTCTTCTCAAAATATGCATTCATATACCGTATATCAAGTTTCACGCAAAGAAAACCACATTGATTCAAAACAATCACATAGCACACAATGTGACTCGAATGTAATAAATGTGATTCAATGCATGTGGTACCATATTTGCATCTGAAGTTTCACTGCTTTCCGATTCCATATCTAGAATCCAAGCCACACTTCCGATCTGGACAAGACCAAAGTCACCATTGTGAACCCAAAGTTTCACCGCCTATGTTTCAAAGCCAACCATGCATGCATGTACAATCATCAACAAAACATATGCAATTAAAATTATCATACAATCTTAACATACTGCATACCATAATAATTCACACAATAAATTATCCACCAATTGTACACAGCACACATGTCAAATAAAAATCATAACAATCTACAACAACTAGCATAAATTCAATCACACTCATCATGAATATCATACCATATATCACGCCAACAATTGTCATTCACCATTTACCAATTCGTAGCATTCATAAAGATACGTACATGATATTCTTACAACAACACCATAATTAATTCACAAAGTTCTAATCAATCCTATCATATCATATAGAACATCAAATTATATTCCTAATGCTTCGAACAGCATACAAAACGGGTTTACGGATCAAAAGTTATGTCATTTAGAAGTTTCATAAAATTCTGCACAATAATGTTCGCTCAGCGGCCTTCCAACGCGCTTCCCCAGACTAAATCCAGAAAGGTTCAGTTTTCGAAATCTCGCTTAGCGGGCCAAGTTCGCTTAGCGGACTCGCGATTTTTCAAATTTGCTCCCAGACTTCGCTTAGCGGCCTGAGCTCGCTTAGCAGACTTGCGATAATGCAGAAAAATTGTAGAGAACTCAGTTCTGCAAATGGTTGCCTCTACCTCTCTAAACCACTTTCATACTACTAGAAATAGCACTTACAACTAGTATTTAGTATATATTACCAACAATCTATAATAAAAACATGTTTAATAGCACAAATCTCATAATTTCAACATAAACCCTAATATTTCCAAATCTATGAAATTAAAAAGAATAGAGACTATACACAAATCATACACACAACATTACCCAATCATATAAACCTATATTAATTTGGATTCTAACCCTTACCTCAAGTTAATATCCTTCTATCTTCAAGAATCTCACAATCATCTTCTCTTTTCTCTTTTATTCTCTTCCTCTTTCTCTTTCCCCAAAATGAAAGTTATGAGGGACTAAACCCAATTCCTCTTACTATCTCTTTTCTCTAATTTGGGCTTAACTTAAATATTTCCCAACATTCTTATTTCACTAATTAGGTCCAATAACATATTATCTCATTAATAGCTCTATTAACCCAAATAGCACAAATACACATATAATTAAATATTTCAAATAATCATTATACCACATAATAATTAATTAAAATAAATAATTAATAAAAATTGGGATGTTACAACTCGCACACCACCTCGAAGGCCCTCAAAAAGGTGATTGAGTTAGGATGCAGATGGGAGGGCCCCAGGTGCAGATGGTGGAACACCCCGATTTGAAGCTCGGAAGCATACCTCATACATAGTGAACATGTCCTCGGCATATGTCGAGGATATCCTGTTGTCCGCTAAAGGGAACATCACCCTCCATTATTTTGCGGCCACATACGGGTCTGCCTCCCCGGTTACTATAGTAAAGGCCTCCTCGGAACGGAGAAGAAATTTTGAAGGACTAAACTTTGGCTCGTCGGCCACCCAAGCAACCCCATAAGTAGTAGCCTCTTCCGGCGTGGTGGAGTTCTCCTCTTGTTCAGCAGACATCCGGTCAGAGGAAGGCCTTTGCGAAAATAGGGAATTGATCGAGCTACCCGCACTCTCAGTGCTACCATCGCTCGTGGTATCGTCATCTGAACGGTCAGACATGTGTACCTGAAAAGCAGCAGAGAACAGTGAATTCGACTTCAAAAAAATCAAATCCACCCTTCCACCACTGATCAAGTGAAAAGGCGTGCGCTAAGGCGACAAGGACAACGTCCTCGGCCAGAGCCCTTGACTCAAAACAGAGAATGAAGGCGTCGAGGACGCCCCCTCGACGACGAACGAGGGTTTCGGGGAACCCCTCAATAGCGAACAGATTAAGAGCACCACTCATTAAACCCAGGTACCGGCGGGGACTCCCTCTTACGCTCACATCGCCCTCTCAAAAATGGCATGAATAGCGTAGTAAAAACGAGGCGACGAACGTCCCTTACCTGAACAACGGTGCCAGAGTTCCAAAAACTTCAAAACCACCGTCTACCACCAACACTCTGATAGAAAAATCCTAAAACTATGTTCCTCCTATCATAAACTGCATACATTCTACATAATAACTCGAATAAAGTATAAAAAGCAATGAAATCTGATAAACTTACGTGTTTGGATTGGAAAAAAGGGGCTTCTCGGAAGTGCTTGAAGGCGGAGAACAACGGCAAAGTTCCAAACAACTGTCGAGCAAAAATTTAGGGAAGAAAGAGAAGCTAAAGTGGCAAAACCCTGGGCTACACCTATCATACCCTAATTTTGACCCCCCTAAGATGCCACATCATCTGGAATTTCACATCTCCCAGTCAGATCAATACAGATAGCCAGAGCAATCACCTATTCACTAGGTATTCTATTAGGGTTTCCAATCTATGAGATTCAGGCAAAGGATCAATCAATGGTCAACATGATCCTCAACACAATCATAGGGCCCAAGATGTTTCATCCATCCACCTATGATCTTCAATCCCCAGGCATCAGGCCTCAGACCTACCTAGGTCACCAAACTAGGGTTTTGAGCCTATCAGGGACTGAAGTCAGGGCTCACATTTGGGAATACTTGCAAAACTTTAAGGCATGATCCCAAATGCCCCATCATCTTCAAATAAGCCATATATAAATATCCAATGGAATTTGTACTTCAATTCAAGATCCACAGTCATCAATTTCATTTGGTCCACAATTAGGGTTTTTAACCTAATTCTTCTAGTAAGTTGACTTTTAATCAAGACATGGCTCCACAACTCAAACCATGATTCAAATACCTATAATAATTAAATATAATCCATCCATTTCATTCATTTGAAGAGGAGGGCTTGATTCATCACAAAAATCCAAGATTGCACTTCATTAGGAAAAAGTCAATTGTACAAGATTACCTTTGACTTTTTGGATTTTTGGTCAACCATGGACTTTTAAGGATCAAAATCATAAATATATGATTATTAAATTCATTTTACCAAGAAAAATCAAGAAAATCAATTAGGGATCAAAAAGTCAAAGTTTGACTTTTTATACTAATTTCTAAGTGTTTTTCAAGGATTTTCTTCAAACTTTGAGAGGGAATATCTCAAAATTTCAAGTACAAACTGAAGAAAACTTCCAAAATCAAAGTTGTAGATTTTGGTCCAATGAACAACTTTATCACATCTCTTGATTTTGCAAAAGATCAACCATTGGAGAGATATGGAGCTTCAAAGTTGCTGCAAAGTTAAAAAATGGTGAAGAACCCTAGTTTTCTTCCAACTTCAGGGCCAATTTTCACAAACTTCCCTAATGATTTTGAGAAAAACACAAAACATATGGATTGAAGTGTATACCAAGGGCTCTCCAAATTGTGCTCAACCATCTCCAAATTCATTTTGAGCAAAATGTTATGCATGTTCAAAGTTGGGCATTTGAAGTTGTTTAAGCCATGACCAAATTTTTACCTATTGCTAATTTTGTGCAAATGCCTCTACCAATTGATGCTACGTGACACATAATACATCAGTAGAGATGTCATGTATTTTTTTTCATCATTGCATAAAGATTAAAGTATATTCCCAAAAACAAGAACAAGTGATTATGTAATGATTACTTTTGGGAAATTTATGGCCAAGTGGTGAATCACCAAAGGAATCTCTTCCCAACCAATTGGAACACATCTATGCATCAGAATTGTCCCCTAAGATCAAGCAAAACCGAGGGCTAGGGAGTGGTATCAAAGAATCCATCATTGCACTTGGATATTTCACATTTCTTCACTACTAAGTTTCAAAAGTTATGACCTTACTAAGCTTACTTCACTCCCTCAGTACTCAGATCATTTTGCTTATAAATAGAAGTGCTCTCCTCAGTCTTAGACACCAAAGCAACTCCAATTCTTGCTTTCTCCTTCTCTCCCTCTTGCTTATGGTTTTCATAGGTTCTTTGGCAAGAAGAATCGAATTCTTCAAACCTGAGCTCTTCCCTTGAAAGTAAGCTTTCTAACTCATCATAGGGTTCATTAGAAGTGATCCAAGCACCTGGAACACTTCTTGAAGTGGAGGATCACCATATCCACTTTCAACTTGGAGCTTAAGCAAGTGGAGTCGTGCATAGCAATTCAGAGGGTGTCAATCAAGTCTAAGCATATCAACATGTTCCTTGGGGTGTAAGGAAGTTGTCCAGATGCCTGCAACTCGTCTGTAAGTACGAGATCATCATCTTCCATTCTCACTTGGAGCTCATACGGGAGAGATCGAGCTGGGCAATTCAGGGTGATTTAAGAAGAAATTAAGGTCCCTCTAGCATCCCTGAGGTTCAAGGAAGTTTTTGCAATTGTCCATTCATTGCTGGGAGTCCTCTACCATAGTCGTCAACCTTCATTTTCAGAGGTAAGTTTTCAAACTTCCACTCTTTCATTCAAGAACTCTTTTCAATATAGTTCAATACCAGTTCATTCTATATCGTTAGAGGGTCAAAACCCCTCTATCATCTTTCATTTATTCATCAGCATCATCATTTAATTTCACTTTTAGTTTTTAGGGTTCTTCACGTATTTTAGTTAATTCAGTAGATATAGTTAATTTTAATCTATATTGGTTACATATCTAGAATCGTGAGTGAATTTATAGCAAGTTTGATGTTTACATCTTTGCAAATGATTGAGAAATGAGGGAGATGGAATTTTCAAAATTGAGTGATGAGAGGTTGAAGATGAAGATGGTGGTGGTGCGCCATTTTCAAATTCTCAGGCCCAAGTTTAATATATTTTTAATGATGTGCGTGTTTTATTTGAATTCATTGTACGCCCTAGTGGCCACAACCCGCGTCCAAAGACTCACTTGCCCAAGGTCTGGGGTTCGATCCCCCCTCAGACCTTTTGTTTTCATATTTTTCCAAACATTTTCAAATGGTTTGTTTTCATAATATTTTCAATGGTTTTCATCCCTTTGATGTATTTTCAATGGGTTTCATCCATTTGACGTACTGAGCACTCAGCTCAGTTGGCTTGATTTGTGTCAGTCCCCCCTTAGGAGAGGGGTTCGAATCTTGCTCCAAACAAAACCAACCACTTATGCTATTGTTCTCCATTTTTTTCACAACTTTAACTAATCATTTCACCTATCAAATTAAATCATTTTCACTTGATTTTTCACACACTACTCATTTATCATACCTATTTTATGAATATCCAAAAAAATCACAAAAATATTATTTATTTGACATATTTTTATTAGGTTTAAAGTGGTGTGTTTTTAGGTATTTTAAAATACTTTAAAATATAATTTCATTTGGATTTTTAAACTTAATCATTCGTGTAAATAATTTTGTGATAAAACCTTAATCCATTAGGTCTTAATTAGGCATAGAAATTATTCTTACCTCAATTAAGTTGATTGTTGTCAATTTTCCAACTGTTTTCTGTAACACTCTACTAACCCCGCGGCAATTTAAACAAATAATCAGAGTAAAAACATACACACAAGGGTGTCACAATTATTTAAAATAAATAAACCAATCATGGTCAAAGTCATGCTTCATTAGGAAACGGTTCACCAAAACGTAATCATGTTTATTACAGCGGAATACGAAACATCATCAACTACAACCAAACAGAAATATAATCCAGCACCAATAAAATGGAATAATCTCATAAAACTCTAAAACTCTCGTTCCCCAGTGTTACAAGACCAGAGCATGACTGACACGACCCAACATAAACGGATAAACTCTACGAGTCATCCTCACCAAACACTAATGCCGCTACTCCTCAATCTGAAAATGACAACATGTAAGGGTGAGTCTCATTCTAAATTAGTAAATATTATGCAATTCATAAATAACAAGCATCATAATATACCGTTCACCCAATTATACATATTCAGATTCACACAATAATGGATTGCAATACATAACACAGAAATCCATACAATCATGTTATGACGAAATGCAATGACACAACCGACACTATGCATGTGGTACCAATAAACCGTGAAATCAATCCACCTAACCGATCTACGCCTCATCGAGATACGGCCCACCGACACAATTTCCGCACAATGGGAAATATGTCCACCAACGATCCAAAACATCACCGGGATCCAACATCAAATGCATATGAATGAATGAAACACACATAACATACTTAAAACATCACCGAATCGCGATGAACAATTCATCTCAACACCACATCACCGAAATAGTATGTACATGTTTTCAACATCATTCAAACCGTCATGCATTCATCACAATCATAATAATAATCACAACCAATTCATCATCACATCAAACACATTGTCACACCTATCTCATATGCACACAATGTTCAATTCTCATCAAGTAATTAAATTGAGTTTTAAAGAAATAAAGTCGGCCACCGCCCACATTCATCATTCGTCATATAAAACATTTAATTACTTGTACAACGCTCAAAACGGCACTAAGAAATGATACACGGATCAAAAGATACGTTATTTTAAAGTTTTAGAAATATTCACACACAGCAAGGTTCGCTCAGCGAAGCAAGACAGAAGCGAATCCTTCAGACCTCCGCTCAGCGGACCACTAGCGACATCCAACAGAAGCGAACTATGTTGGGACCTCCGCTCAGCGGACCCCCCTCTGCTCGGCGGACCTGCGATTTCAGCAAACCCCAAGTCTGCGACAGACCCTGCGATTTCACACCCTTTTCACCCAAAAACGATTCCAGACATCACATACAGGCATACAATCATCATATATTCAATTATACACCATAAAACATCATTTAAACGCATTATTAACCAATTAGTTCACACAGTTATCATCAATTCAATCCAATTATAACAACCTAACCTAACAACCCCAATGTCTAATTGAATCAAACCATACATCAATCTACCTATTACCTAAGACCACATAAGAGATACTAAAAGGAAAAGTTCCCCCTTACCTCGATGAATCTCTTGAATGTTCTCCTTCCGGATCCACGTTCTTGCCTCTTTCTCTTCTCTTGCCCTTTTCACGTGTTCTTCCTTTTTCCCCAAATGGTTCCTTTTTCTTATTTTATGAAAAATAAAATAAAATAAATTAACCACAACTTAGTAAAAGGCCTAACTAATTAGCACCCCTCTTTTACTAACATCACACCATAAGCCCAATAGCTTTACTCCATCATTTTCCAATTAAAATACTAAAATTCCACTTATTTAATTTAAATCCAAATCAAATTAATAAACTGAAATTATGGGGTGTTACAACTCTCCCCCACTAAAAGAGTTTTCGTCCTCGAAAATATTCCTTAGACGAAAAATTCCGGGTAAGAGTCCTTCATCTGGCTCTCTAACTCCCATGTAACATTTCCACCGGCTGGTCCTCCCCAAACCACTTTCACCGTTGTTATCTCTTTACCCCGCAACTGCTTCACTTTACGATCCTCAATCCTCATAGGTAATGTCTCTACAGTCAGATTATCTCGCACCTGTACATCATCTACCTGAATCTCATGAGACGAATCTGCAATGTATTTCCTCAACTGAGATACATGGAACACATCATGCAAATTAGCGAGTGCAGGCGGTAAAGCAATCTGATAAGCAACCTTTCCAATCTTCTTAGTAATCTGAAATGGACCAATGAAATGCGGAGTTAACTTCTTCGACTTCAAGGCTCTCCCAATGCCAGTCATCGGAGTAACTCGCATGAACACATGATCCCCCTCCTTGAATTCAATATCCTTCCTTCTTTTGTCATGGTAACTTTTCTGACGACTCTGAGAAGCTCTCATCTTCTCCTGAATCATCTTGATCTTTTCTGTAGTTTGTTGCACAATCTCCGGTCCAACCACCACATTCTCTCCATATTCGTACCAACACAACGGCGTTCTACATCTCCTACCATACAATGCTTCAAACGGAGTCATACCAATACTCGAATGATAACTATTGTTGTAGGTAAACTCAATCAAAGGTAAGTAACTATCCCAAGCACCACTTTTTTCCAATACACATGCTCGCAACAAATCCTCTAACGATTGAATCGTTCTCTCCGTCTGACCATCTGTCTGCGGATGATAAGCAGAACTCAGTCTCAACTTAGTACCTAAGGATTCTTGCAATCCTGTCCAGAACTTAGAAGTAAACCTCGGGTCTCTATCTGACACAATACTAGCCGGAACACCATGCAAACTCACTATCTTCTCAACATACAACTGAGCCAACTTCTCCATCGGATAATCCATTCTTATTGGAATAAAGTGAGCAGATTTCGTCAACCTGTCCACAATAACCCAGATAGAATCACAATTCTTGCTCGTTCTAGGTAAACCAGATACAAAGTCCATAGAAATTCCATCCCACTTCTAATCCGGAAAAAACAACGGTTCCATCAATCCAGACGGTTTCTGATGCTCAATTTTCGACTTCTGACAAATTAAGCAAGCATAAACAAACTCAGCAATTTCCTTCTTCATTCCAGGCCACCAAAACAACTTCTTCAAGTCATGATACATCTTGGTAGCACCAGGATGAATACTCAATCCACTTCGGTGTCCTTTTTCCAGAATACTCTTTCTGATCTCAGCAACATCGGGTACACACACTCGGTCTCCAAACCTTATAACACCATTCTCATCGACTCGAAATTCACCTCCTCGACCTTGGTTAATCGATGTCAACTTATCTACCAAGCCAACGTCAGATTTCTGCCCATTTCTAATCTCCTCAAGGATGCTATTAGTCAACTTCAACATTCCCAACTTAACACTATTGGAAGTACTTTCGCATACTAAACTCAAATCTCGAAATTGCTCGATTAACTCCAATTCTCGCACCATTAACATAGACATATGCAATGACTTCCTGCTTAATGCATCAGCAACCACATTTGCTTTACCAGGATGGTAATTCAAACCGAAATCATAATCTTTCAGAAATTCTAACCATCTCCTCTGCCTCATATTAAGTTCCTTCTGATCGCAGAGATACTTCAAACTCTTATGATCGCTGAATACTTCAAATCGAGAACCATAAAGATAATGTCTCCACAATTTCAACACAAACACCACAGCCGCCAATTCCAAATCATGAGTCGGATAATTCCTTTCATGAATTTTCAACTGTCTTGAAGCATAAGCTACTACCTGCTTATCTTGCATCAAAACACCACCTAAACCCATCAGTGAAGCATCACAGTACACATTGAAAGACTTCGCTGGATTAGGCAAGATTAAGATCGGAGCACTTGTCAATCTTTTCTTCAATTCTTGAAAACCTTTTTCACATTCTGAATCCCATACAAATACCTGTTCTTTTCTTGTTAACTTAGTCATTGGTAACGCCAACTTTGAAAATCCTTCAATGAAATTTCTATAGTAACCTGCCAGACCAAGAAAACTACGAATCTCTGAAGCATTCTTCGGCGTTTCCCACTGAGATACTGCTTCTACCTTCATAGGATCCACCGCGATACCATTCTTCGAAATTACATGGCCAAGAAAACTTACTTTCTTCAACCAGAATTCACATTTAGACAATTTCACATACAACTTCTTCTCCTTCAATAGCTCCAATACCACTCTCAAATGCTCTGCATATTCTTCATCACTCTTCGAGTAAATTAGAATGTCATCAATGAACACTACCACAAACTTGTCAAGATACGGGTGAAATATCCTATTCATATACTCCATGAAAACACCAGGTGCATTAGTAACACCAAATGGCATAACAGAATATTCATAGTGTCCATACCTCGTTCGGAATGCCGTTTTCTTAATATCTTCCGCCTTCACACGAATTTGGTGATATCCAGACCTCAGATCAATTTTGCTAAACACATAAGCTCCAACCAGCTGATCCATCAAATCATCAATCCTCGGCAACGGGTATCGATTCTTGATTGTCACCTTGTTCAGTTGTCTATAATCAACACATAGTCTCATTGAACCTTCTTTCTTCTTAACCAACAGTACCGGTGCATCCCACGGTGACACACTAGGACGAATAAACTTCTTTTCCAACAATTCCTCTAATTGTTTCTTCAGTTCAGTCAATTCTGATGCCGACATGCGATACGGTGCCATCGACACAGGACTAGTTCCAGGAATCAATTCTATAGCGAACTCCACTTCTCTTTCAGGTGGCATCTCATTAACATCTCCTGGAAATACTTCCGGATACTCATTCACTACTCGTAGTTCACCAGTATTATCGCCCCCTTTTGCTTCCATCGAAGAGCACAACATAAATACCACTGCTCCATCATTGACAACTAAATTCATCTGTTTGGCCGACATAGTCAAATCCTCAACACTAACCTCTTCAGGAAAGATAACCGTCTTCGTAAAACAATTTATATGAACTCGATTAAATTGCAACCAGTTCATCCCCAAAATGACGTCAAGTTGTTCAAGAGGAAGGCACACTAAGTCCATTCCAAACTTTCTACCAAATATGTCAATAGGACAGTATAAACAAGCAGAAGAAGTAGTTACTGAACCCGACACAGGAGTGTCAATAACCATACTCCCATGAATAACAGATATTTCTAATCCCAATCGTTTAGTACAATCCAATGAAATGAACGAATGAGTCGCTCCAGTATCAATAATGGCAACTAAAGGTGTGTCATGGATAAAACACGTACCTTTAATCAGACGATCTTCCGGAGTAGTCTCTGACCCAGACAAGGCAAAGACTTTTCCACCAACCTGATCCTTCTTCGGTTTAGTGCAGTGTGGACTGATGTGACCCTCTTCGCCGCAATTGTAGCAAGTCACGATCTTCACCCTACAATCAGAAGCAATATGACCCGTCTTACCACACTTGAAGCATTTCTTTTCTCCACTCTTGCACTCATTCCTTCTATGCCCAGTCTCACCACAGTTATAGCACCTAACGGGAGCACCAGAATCTCCCCCACTAGGCCTCTTCCAATCCCCAGCTCTAGGATTTCCTCTACCATATGGCTTACCTCTATCCATAGGCTTCTTACCTTTCTTGTCAACCAACTCGCGAGAGTGAGATGACTTCAGCTTAAGGTTATCCTCTTCGAAGATCCTACTACAATCCACCAAATCGACAAATCGCTGAATCCTCTGATACCGGATTCCTTGCTTGATCTCATCGCGAAGACCATTCTCAAACTTGATGCACTTTGAGAATTCACTAGCTTCGTCATTGTTGTAGTGAACGTAGTACTTCGCCAACTCAACAAATTTCGAAGCATACTCTGGTACCGTCATATTACCCTGAGTCAGCTCCAAAAATTCAATTTCTTTCCTGCCTCGAACGTCTTCAGGAAAATACCTCCTCAGAAACTCTCTTTTGAACACAGCCCAGGAAATAGCTACACCGTCAGCATCCAGTTCAGCTCTAGTAGCCATCCACCAGTCATCAGCCTCTTCGGAAAACATATGAGTACCATACCTCACTTTCAGGTTCTCAGCATAATCGATGACTCTGAAAATCCTCTCGATCTCGTTAAGCCACTTCTGATCACCTTCAAGATCATGCGTTCCCTTGAACAACGGAGGATTGTTCCTCTGAAAACTGTTCAGCTGCCTGTCAGCACCAATCACAGCTCCATTGACATTCCCTCCCAGCACACCAGCAATCATGCCCAAAGCCTCAGCGATAGCATCGTCGTTTCTTCCACCTCTTCCAGCCATTGTTCTGCTAATCCACAAAATAATTCCATTAGAATCAAAGTATCGACAGTGATAACTCGCACTCGTCGCATACAAAAGGGAAAGACTAACACTAAGACTCTGGTCACAACGACCGACTATGCTCTGATACCACTATTGTAACACCCTTCTAACCCCGCGGCAATTTAAAAAAATAATCAGAGTAAAAACATACACACAAGGGTATCACAATTATTTAAAATAAATAAACCAATCTGTTAGAACAAGATTTGTTCTGATCAATTATCTTAGTTTTGATGATAACAATAATATGAATTTTGCTTAAGATAATATGGTACTCTAATCCAATGCAATTTCCTTTTCAGGAAATATATAAAGAGTATGCATAATTCAGCGCTCAGAAGCTTTGTCTCAAAGGGTTCAGCATGCAACATCAGAACATGGTCTGGCAAGACATCAGAAGATGGTCGAAGCAGAATCAGAACATGGGTCTATGGAAGCATCAGAAGAACATGAGATCAGAAGCACTGAAGTTCTGATGGTATCATGCTCAGAAGCACTTCAAGGTCAGAAGATCAGAAGATGCTTTGCACCAAGCTGTTTGACTCTGATGATATTCAAACGTTGTATTCACAAACATCAGATCAGAAGGAAGTACAAGTGGCAAGCTACGCTGACTGACAAAAGGAACGTTAAAAGCTATTATAGGCAACGTCAGTAGACACAGCGTGAACAAGGCTCGAGGTAGTTGACAAAAGCGTATAACATTAAATGCGATGCTGTACGGAACACGCAAAGCATTAAATGCACTCAACGGTCATCTTCTCCAACGCCTATAAATATGAAGTTCTGATGAGAAGCAAGGTTAACGATTCTGAACAAAACAACTCATATTAACTTGCTGAAACTCTGTTCTATTCAAAGCTCAGAATCTTCATCTTCATCAAAGCTCACTACATTGCTGTTGTAATATATTAGTGAGATTAAGCTTAAACGTTAAGAGAAATATCACAGTTTGTGATTATAGCTTTTAAGAAGCAATTGTAATACTCTTAGAATTGATTACATTAAGTTGTAAGGAACTAGAGTGATCGTGTGGATCAGAATACTCTAGGAAGTCTTAGAGGTTATCTAAGCAGGTTGTAACTAGAGTGATCGTGTGGATCAGTATACTCTAGAAAGTCTTAGAGGGTATCTAAACAGCTGTTCCTGGAGTGATCAGTGTGTGATCAGAAGACTCTGGAAGACTTAGTTGCTGACTAAGTGGAGAACCATTGTAATCCGTGCGATTAGTGGATTAAACCCTCAGTTGAGGTAAATCATCTCTGCGGGGGTGGACTGGAGTAGTTTAGTTAACAACGAACCAGGATAAAAATAACTGTGCAATTTATTTTTATCTGTCAAGTTTTTAAAGCTACACTTATTCAAACCCCCCCTTTCTAAGTGTTTTTCTATCCTTCAATTGGCATCAGAGCGCCGGTTCTAAGGTGCAAGCACTTAACCGTGTTTAGAAAAGATTCAGGAAGAGAAAAACGCTTCAGTAAAAGATAGATGATGAAACTGCAAAGTCTACACCTGCATCTACATCTGGCTCTGCTGAGCAACACAACGGTAACAATGGTTATACTAGACCGCCGGTATTTGATGGTGAAAACTTTGAATACTGGAAAGATAAACTGGAAAGTTACTTTCTTGGTCTAGATGGTGATCTATGGGATCTTCTGATGGATGGTTACAAACATCCAGTAAATGCCAGTGGCGTAAAGCTGACAAGGCAAGAAATGAGTGATGATCAGAAGAAGCTTTTCAGGAATCATCATAAATGCAGAACTGTTTTGCTAAATGCTATCTCTCATGCTGAGTATGAGAAGATATCTAACAGGGAAACGGCCTATGACATATATGAGTCCTTGAAAATGACTCATGAAGGAAATGCTCAAGTCAAGGAGACTAAAGCTCTCGCTTTAATCCAGAAGTATGAAGCCTTCAAGATGGAGGATGATGAAGACATTGAAAAGATGTTTTCAAGATTTCAAACTCTTACTGCTGGATTGAGAGTTCTTGACAAGGGATACACCAAGGCTGATCACGTAAAGAAGATCATCAGAAGCTTACCCAGAAGATGGGGTCCTATGGTGACTGCATTCAAGATTGCAAAGAATCTGAATGAAGTTTCTCTGGAAGAGCTTATCAGTGCCTTGAGAAGCCATGAAATAGAGCTGGACGCAAACGAGCCTCAAAAGAAAGGTAAATCTATTGCATTAAAATCCAATATCATGAAATGCACTAACGCTTTTCAGGCTAGAGAAGAAGATCCTGAAGAATCAGAATCTGAAGAAGAAGATGAACTGTCCTTGATCTCCAGAAGGCTAAATCAACTCTGGAAGAACAAGCAAAGGAAGTTCAGAGGCGTCAGAAGTTCAAAGAAATTTGAACGTAGAGAATCTTCTGATGACAGAAGATTTGACAAGAAGAAGGTCATGTGCTATGAATGCAATGAGCCTGGACACTTCAAGAATGAATGTCCAAAACTTCAGAAGGAAAATCCCAAGAAGAAGTTTCATAAGAAGAAAGGTCTTATGGCAACCTGGGATGAGTCAGAAGATGATTCAGACTCTGAAGATGAGCAGGCTAACTGTGCGCTGATGGCGACAGAAGATGACGGATCAGAATCTACATCAGAATCAGATTCTGAAGAGGTATTTTCTGAACTTACTAGAGATGAGTTAGTTTCCGGTCTAACTGAACTTCTGGAATTCAAGTCTCAGATTAGTCTCAAATACAAAGAGCTGAAAAAGCTATTTGAATTTGAAACAAAGAAGCTTGAGTTGGAGAATTCTGAATTAAAAGAAAAACTTTTAAAATTATCCAATAATGTTGGATCTCCTTCTGATTCAGAAAAATCCACTCCTAGTCTAAACCATATTCTGAAAGAATATGATTTAAGTTTCAGGAAGTTCTTATCTAGAAGTATCGGCAGAAGTCAGCTAGCTTCTATGATATATGCTGTGTCTGGAAACAAAAGAGTCGGCATTGGTTTTGAGGGTGAAACCTCATACAAACTTGAACCTGTTGATGAAATGAAATTCACATACAAGCCATTGTATGATCAGGTCAAGTATGGCCACTCCCATGATATTAGGCACACTTCACATGCTCAAAGTTTTCACATAACACACACCAAAAAGCATGTGACACAACCTAGGAAATATCATGAAACTCACATTAAAAATTATCATGCTGTTCCTCCTATTGCTTACAATGTTAAACCCAAGTTCAATCAGAACTTGAGAAAATCTAACAAGAAAGGACCCAAGAAAATGTGGGTACCTAAGGATAAGATTATTCCTATTGCAGATATCCTTGGCTGCAAAAAGGACAAAGCACAACATGTCGTGGTACCTGGACTCTGGATGCTCACGACACATGACAGGAAGAAGGTCTATGTTCCAAGACCTGGTGCTTAAGTCTGGAGGAGAAGTCAAGTTTGGAGGAGATCAGAAGGGCAAGATAATTGGCTCTGGAACTATAAAGTCTGGTAACTCTCCTTCCATTTCTAATGTACTTCTTGTAGAAGGATTAACACATAACCTCTTATCTATCAGTCAATTGAGTGACAATGGTTATGATATAATCTTTAATCAAAAGTCTTGCAAGGCTGTAAATCAGAAGGATGGCTCAATCCTATTTACAGGCAAGAGGAAGAACAACATTTATAAGACAGATCTGCAAGATCTTATGAGTCAGAAGGTGACTTGTCTTATGTCTGTTTCTGAAGAGCAGTGGGTCTGGCACAGAAGATTAGGTCATGCTAGTTTGAGAAAGATTTCTCAGATTAACAAACTGGATCTTGTCAGAGGACTCCCTAATCTGAAATTCAAATCAGATGCTCTTTGTGGAGCATGTCAGAAGGGCAAGTTCTCCAAACCTGCATTCAAGTCCAAGAATGTTGTTTCTACCTCAAGGCCATTAGAACTCTTGCACATTGATCTGTTTGGCCCAGTCAAAACAGCATCTGTCAGAGGGAAGAAATATGGATTAGTCATCGTAGATGATTATAGCCGCTGGACGTGGGTAAAATTCTTGAAACACAAGGATGAGTCTCATTCAGTGTTCTTTGATTTCTGCATTCAGATTCAATCTGAAAAAGAGTGTAAAATCATAAAGGTCAGAAGTGATCATGGTGGTGAATTTGAGAACAGATCCTTTGAAGAATTCTTCAAAGAAAATGGTATTGCCCATGATTTCTCTTGTCCTAGAACTCCACAGCAAAATGGAGTTGTAGAACGAAAGAATAGGACTCTGCAAGAAATGGCCAGAACCATGATCAATGAAACCAATATGGCTAAGCATTTCTGGGCAGAAGCAATAAACACTGCATGCTATATTCAAAATAGAATCTCTATCAGACCTATTCTAAATAAGACTCCTTATGAATTGTGGAAGAATAAAAAGCCCAACATTTCATATTTCCATCCTTTTGGATGTGTATGCTTTATTCTGAACACTAAAGATCATCTTGGTAAGTTTGATTCCAAAGCACAAAAATGTTTCCTTCTTGGATATTCTGAACGCTCAAAAGGCTACAGAGTATACAATACTGAAACATTGATTGTAGAAGAATCAATCAATGTCAGGTTTGATGATAAGCTTGGTTCTGAAAAACCAAAGCAGTTTGATAATTTTGCAGATTGGGATATTGATATATCAGAAGTTGTTGAGCCAAGAAGCAACGCATCAGAAGCAGAGCTTCTCAGAAGCAAAGAATCTGAAGATCAAGTATCAGCTTCTCTGGAGAATCTAAGCATTTCTGAAGAACCATCTGTCAGAAGATCATCCAGACTCATCTCTGATCATTCAGAAGATGTCATTCTTGGAAAGAAGGATGATCCAATCAGAACAAGAGCATTCCTTAAGAACAATGCAGACTGTCAATTAGGTCTTGTATCTTTGATCGAGCCAACTTCTGTTGATCATGCTCTAGAAGATCCAGACTGGATAATTGCTATGCAAGAAGAACTGAATCAGTTTACAAGGAATGATGTTTGGGATCTTGTTCCTAGACCAGATGGATTCAATATAATCGGTACAAAATGGGTCTTCAGAAACAAGCTCAGTGAGAAAGGTGAAGTGGTAAGGAACAAAGCCAGACTGGTGGCTCAGGGTTATAGTCAGCAAGAAGGGATTGACTATACAGAAACCTTTGCACCAGTGGCCAGGTTAGAATCTATTCGTCTATTAATTTCATTTGCCACTCAACATAACATCACTCTCTATCAGATGGATGTTAAGAGTGCCTTCTTAAATGGTTATATAGATGAAGAAGTTTATGTCCATCAACCTCCTGGTTTTGAAGACTCTATGTCTCCTAATCATGTTTTTAAACTAAAGAAATCGTTGTATGGATTGAAACAAGCTCCCAGAGCTTGGTATGAACGCTTAAGTTCTTTCCTTCTGGATAATGGTTTCACTAGAGGAAAAGTGGACACTACTCTCTTCTGTAAAACCTTTAAAAGGGATATTTTAATTTGTCAAATATATGTAGATGATATTATTTTTGGAACTTCTAATGCTACACTTGGAAAGGAGTTTGCTGAGTCTATGCAGGCTGAGTTTGAAATGAGCATGATGGGAGAACTCAAGTATTTCCTTGGAATACAAATAAATCAAACATCAGAAAGAACGTATGTTCACCAAACCAAGTATGTAAAGGAACTTCTGAAGAAGTTTAATCTTCTAGACTGCAAAGAAGCCAAAACTCCTATGCATCCAACATGCATCCTAGGTAAGGATGAGGTAAGTAAGAAGGTAGATCAGAAGTTATACAGAGGTATGATTGGATCTCTTCTATATTTGACTGCTTCTAGACCTGACATTCTGTTCAGTGTTTGTTTGTGTTCTAGATTCCAATCAGATCCTAGAGAATCTCATTTAACTACTGTTAAGAGAATTCTAAGGTATCTGAAAGGTACTACTAATGTTGGCTTAGTTTACAGAAAATCTAAAGAATACAACTTAGTAGGATTCTGCGATGCTGACTATGCTGGAGACAGAATTGAAAGAAAGAGTACTTCAGGAAGTTGCCAATTTCTTGGAAGTCATTTGATCTCCTGGTATAGCAAGAAGCAAGCAACTATTGCTCTATCAACAACAGAAGCAGAATATGTCGCTGCTGCTGGTTGCAGTACACAGATGCTCTGGATGAAGAGTCAGTTAGAAGATTATCAGATATATGAGAGTAACATTCCTATATTCTGTGATAATACTTCTGCTATATGTTTATCTAAGAATCCTATTCTTCATTCAAAGGCTAAACATATTGAGATTAAACATCATTTCATAAGGGACTATGTTCAGAAGGGTGTTATATCTTTAAACTTTGTTGATACAGACCATCAATGGGCTGATATCTTTACAAAACCCCTGGCTGAAGATAGGTTTAAGTTCATTCTGAAGAACATCAGTATGGATTTATGCCCAGAATGAGAAGATGAGAAGTTCTTACGTATGAGTATCTTCTGAAATGAATGTGGATTTCTTTTTAAATCAGAAGTTCTGATTGAAATCTTTTAGAAATTATGATTCGGTTATTACTAACGTTTCATTGTCTAAGTTGATTCAGAACCTCTTTTAAAGCAAAACAGCTGTAACGTTTTATCTCGGGATGGTAAACCTGTCGTTACTGTTCATGGATAAGCGCGCGTGCAGTTGAAGGGACGCCGACCATAGGTAACTGTGCTAGTCACCTCATTTGTCTTTATTATCTCTCCTCATGTCACGTAACATTAAATGCTATCCATCATTTGTTTCATTTTATTTTCTTTTAAATACTCTTCAAACGCTTCTCCTTCCCTCCTATATTTTCTTTATTACACTCTGTCTCTGTTTTCCTTCTCTATCTTTTTGCATTCATATCAAACCCTAGCTGTTCATTATCTGCAAATCCATCATGAATTCTTCATCAAGCCCAGGAAACCATGAAAATGATCAAAACAAAAAGAGAAAAGCTGTTGAAACATCGTCTTCCAAACCCAAAAAGATAAAGATCACCTATGACCCTCTCAAGGTGAATCCATTCGAAGCAAAGTTATCTGGAAACTATTCTAGACGTGTGTTTCAACCACCTGGTGAAAGCCTTCCATCATCTCCATCCTCTTCCTCATCTTTTTACCTACTAGACTCAACTTCCTCCTCATCTAACCTTTCCTCTCCCTCAACCCATTCCAAAGAAATCTCTTCATTTTCACCTGCTGAGAATGTTGTCTCTGATTGTGGAAGATCTGCATCAGAATCAAGTCTCCCTGACCCCTCGCCTGGAAGCCCAAGAATTCATGGCAAGGAAAACTGCAACTAATGACAGGGTTCAAGACATGCTGGCACAGATTTTGTCTTAGCTAGGGTCTTAGTCTTTGGTCTTAGTAGTTTTCTTTCCTTGTTGCATCTGCTTGTTAAACATCTTCTCATGTAATATCTTTTGATTATCAATGAAAAGTTTCTTTGTTTTTACATTCCAGAGATTTTATTTGTCGTTTTAGTCATCTGAATCTTTTGAAGTATTCTTTTTGATGTTATGACAAAAAGGGGGAGAAGATAAATGATAAATGATTTGATTAATCTATCAGTTGCTGGGTAAAGCTCCCACACATTTACTAACAAGAACTGCAAGTTCTATATGGTTTAAGTGTTTTGCAGGTATAAAGAAGTGAAGAGAATCTTCAAAGCAAACACAAGAAGCAAAACCATAAGAAGTGTTATTCTGTAAAAAGAATAAGCTCATGGAAACTGAAGCAAGCTAAGTGCTGTCAAGCTTCAGAGATCAGAAGCAAGAAAGAAGAATAAATCAGAAGCACTGATAATAGAATTTGATCCATATTTGTCTATTTGCTATGACAAAATTCTATTTGCTCTGATACATCATTTTAGCCTATATGGCTCTGATACATATCATGTGTTCGAATATACACTTTATGTTCTGACTCGTTCATGCTGACTTTTGTCGTTTAGTTTTTTGTTCTGTAACATTTCAGGATGTAGAGATGCTCTGATGATGCTCTGGTACATTCAACAATGTTCTGATACAAATCTAGCATGAAGTGATGATTGGTAGAAATTCAAAGCTCTGAAGCTATCCGAGGGAAGCAGAAATCAGAAGCTGTGAATGTTCTAAAGATCCAGAAAACTCAAGTTCTGAAGCTGTCCTAAATGGAAGCAGAAATCAGAAGCTGTGAATGTTCTGAAGATCAAAGAAATTCAAGTTCTGAAGCTGTCCTAAATGGAAGCAGAAATCAGAAGCTGTGAATGTTCTGAAGATCAAAGAAATTCAAGTTCTGAAGCTGTCCTAGATGGAAGCAGGAATCAGAAGCTGTGAGTGTTCTAGGGATCTAAAGAAATTCTAGTTCTGAAGCTGTCCAATGGAAGCAGAAGTCAGAAGCTATGAATTCTCTAAAGACAGAAGCTTATGTGATCGTCTCTACCGAAATAATCAGGGAAGTCTTTTATTAAAGTTCTTCGAGTATTTATTTCAGGGGGAGATTATTTATCTCAGGGGGAGATTGTTAATCTCAGGGGGAGACATATTCATATGCTTATGCTATAGCTGTGTAATTTGTCTTTTGCCGTCTGCTCTTTCTGATCGCAAATTCATATCATTTATATATGTTTTTGTCATCATCAAAAAGGGGGAGATTGTTAGAACAAGATTTGTTCTGATGAATTATCTTAGTTTTGATGATAACAATAATATGAATTTTGCTTAAGATAATATGGTACTCTAATCCAATGCAATTTCCTTTTCAGGAAATATATAAAGAGTATGCATAATTCAGCGCTCAGAAGCTTTGTCTCAAAGGGTTCAGCATGCAACATCAGAACATGGTCTGGCAAGACATCAGAAGATGGTCGAAGCAGAATCAGAACATGGGTCTATGGAAGCATCAGAAGAACATGAGATCAGAAGCACTGAAGTTCTGATGGTATCGCGCTCAGAAGCACTTCAAGGTCAGAAGATCAGAAGATGCTTTGCACCAAGTTGTTTGACTCTGATGATATTCAAACGTTGTATTCACAAACATCAGATCAGAAGGAAGTACAAGTGGCAAGCTACGCTGACTGGCAAAAGGAACGTTAAAAGCTATTATAGGCAACGTCAGTAGACACAGCGTGAACAAGGCTCGAGGTAGTTGACAAAAGCGTATAACATTAAATGCGATGCTGTACGGAACACGCAAAGCATTAAATGCACTCAACGGTCATCTTCTCCAACGCCTATAAATATGAAGTTCTGATGAGAAGCAAGGTTAACGATTCTGAACAAAACAACTCATATTAACTTGCTGAAACTCTGTTCTATTCAAAGCTCAGAATCTTCATCTTCATCAAAGCTCACTACATTGCTGTTGTAATATATTAGTGAGATTAAGCTTAAACGTTAAGAGAAATATCACAGTTTGTGATTATAGCTTTTAAGAAGCAATTGTAATACTCTTAGAATTGATTACATTAAGTTGTAAGGAACTAGAGTGATCGTGTGGATCAGAATACTCTAGGAAGTCTTAGAGGTTATCTAAGCAGGTTGTAACTAGAGTGATCGTGTGGATCAGTATACTCTAGAAAGTCTTAGAGGGTATCTAAGCAGTTGTTCCTGGAGTGATCAGTGTGTGATCAGAAGACTCTGGAAGACTTAGTTGCTGACTAAGTGGAGAACCATTGTAATCCGTGCGATTAGTGGATTAAATCCTCAGTTGAGGTAAATCATCTCTGCGGGGGTGGACTGGAGTAGTTTAGTTAACAACGAACCAGGATAAAAATAACTGTGCAATTTATTTTTATCTGTCAAGTTTTTAAAGCTACACTTATTCAAACCCCCCCTTTCTAAGTGTTTTTCTATCCTTCACAATCATGGTCAAAGTCATGCTTCATTAGGAAACGTTTCACCAAAACGTAATCATGTTTATTACAGCGGAATACGAAACATCATCAATGACAACCAAACAGAAATATAATCCAGCACCAATAAAATGGAATAATCTCATAAAACTCTAAAACTCTCGTTCCCCAGTGTTACAAGACCAGAGCATGACTGACACGACCCAACATAAACGGATAAACTCTACGAGTCATCCTCACCAAACACTAATGCCGCTACTCCTCAATCTGAAAATGACAACATGTAAGGGTGAGTCTCATTCTCAATTAGTAAATATTATGCAATTCATAAATAACAAGCATCATAATATACCGTTCACCCAATTATACATATTCAGATTCACACAATAATGGATTGCAATACATAACAAAGAAATCCATACAATCATGTTATGACGAAATGCAATGACACAACCGACATTATGCATGTGGTACCAATAAACCGTGAAATCAATCCACCTAACCGATCTACGCCTCATCGAGATACGGCCCACCGACACAATTTCCGCACAATGGGAAATATGTCCACCAACAATCCAAAACATCACCGGGATCCAACATCAAATGCATATGAATGAATGAAACACACATAACATACTTAAAACATCACCGAATCGCGATGAACAATTCATCTCAACACCACATCACCGAAATAGTATGTACATGTTTTCAACATCATTCAAACCGTCATGCATTCATCACAATCATAATAATAATCACAACCAATTCATCATCACATCAAACACATTGTCACACTTATCTCATATGCACACAATGTTCAATTCTCATCAAGTAATTAAATCGAGTTTTAAAGAAATAAAGTCGGCCACCGCCCACATTCATCATTCGTCATATAAAACATTTAATTACTTGCACAATGCTCAAAACGGCACTAAGAAATGATACACGGATCAAAAGATACGTTATTTTAAAGTTTTAGAAATATTCACACACAGCAAGGTTCGCTCAGCGAAGCAAGACAGAAGCGAATCCTTCAGACCTCCGCTCAGCGGACCACTAGCGAGGTCCAACAGAAGCGAACTACGTTGGGACCTCCGCTCAGCGGACCCCCCTCCGCTCAGCGGACCTGCGATTTCAGCAAACCCCAAGTATGCGACAGACCCTGCGATTTCACACCCTTTTCACCCAAAAACGATTCCAGACATCACATACAGGCATACAATCATCATATATTCAATTATACACCACAAAACATCATTTAAACGCATTATTAACCAATTAGTTCACACAGTTATCATCAATTCAATCCAATTATAACAACCTAACCTAACAACCCCAATGTCTAATTGAATCAAACCATACATCAATCTACCTATTACCTAAGACCACATAAGAGATACTAAAAGGAAGAGTCCCCCCTTACCTCGATGAATCTCTTGAATGTTCTCCTTCCAGTTCCATGTTCTTGCCTCTTTCTCTTCTCTTTCCCTTTTCACGTGTTCTTCCTTTTTCCCCAAATGGTTCCTTTTTCTTATTTTATGAAAAATAAAATAAAATAAAGTAACCACAACTTAGTAAAAGGCCTAACTAATTAGCACCCCTCTTTTACTAACATCACACCATAAGCCCAATAGCTTTACTCCATCATTTTCCAATTAAAATACTAAAATTCCACTTATTTAATTTAAATCCAAATCAAATTAATAAACTGAAATTATGGGGTGTTACATTTTCAATCTTCGATTAAACAGATGATCAGGGTTTTCAAAACAACTAAACCTTGCATCCTTTAAAACAAAATCAATCAATTATTTTCATAACAGTAATCAATTCAAATCTTTTGGACTTTTAATAGAGTGTAAGTCTCATCCCTTTTTCCTTTTTTTATTATCTTTTAAATTGTTCTTCTCAAATAAGCAGTAAACAACTCCTCATCTGTTTTCAAAACTTTTTTCTGGTATTGAAGGACATTATTTCCAGTAAAATTCTTCATATACCTATGTGACCTAGTGTCCATCTTCACTTCTTCTGTTTTCAATAAACAAATTCAACTGTTTTCAATAACGTAATTCCAACCTAACTTATTTCCACCCTATTATATACTATATTTTTAACTTTATCAATGACAAAGTATCTGGGTTGTGCCTGCCGTGTCCCGTATCTGTCTGCGTTACGTTCTACCAACATTGTTGCAAAGAAAATCTTTTCAATAACTTAGAGCTTTATAAATAGAAAATTTTCTTAAAATATAGGGTCAATTTGTTTCAGCTTTAAAAAAATAGATTTTTTCTTTGTATTTTTAAAAATAGATTTTTCAAAATCGTTTTTCAAAATATTACAAGTTTTTTTATATTCGTTTTTTCTAAAATAAAACACTAATTTTGACATCCTATAACATAAACATACATTATAAAGACCAAAACTTAGTCAAAATCGCTATTTTTTCAAAAAGTTGTATTTCAAAAATGATTTTTATGAAAATCTATTTGAAATAGCTTCAAAATTAAGTGATTTTTTGAAATTTTGATATCCAAATTTTTTCTCTATAAATAGATGAAATACCTAAAATTACATTTTAATAATAATTATTTAAACAAAATTTTCATTTGAAGCTTTTATGAAAAGTCTTTTTGTAAAAAAAAAAATCACAAAATTATGTAACACTATAAAAATCGTTTTTAAAAAAAACCAAAACAAACGAGTCCATATACTCCTATATGTTATTCAAATTGTTTTCCTTACATTCAATTCAACAAGTGAAATATCCAAAAGGCACATAATGTATAAAAGAGAATAAAACACATAATATATAAAAGACCCATAAAAAACCAGCATTGGAGAATCTACTCAGCAAGTAGTGAAATAATAACACACAACTTTGACACATCAAAACAGCGACAAAATCCAAATACATATTTTGCTTTTTCCTAATAATGCTGACATTTACTTTCACATAAATATATACATTCTTTTTTTCAAAAACTTTTAACTACTAACAATAATTTTTTCAAACACAAACAAACTCTAGAAATATCCGCAACCATGAACACGCTATCTCATTTCATTTATCTTGAACGCATCTTCTGCCGAATCATTCACTATCTACAAGACGACATCGTTACACCGGTTCAACGGCTCAATCATGGTTGACGTTGAGAATCACTTCTCCAAAACCCGGTTCCCGCGAACCGGGCCCACATCTCCTTCTCTAACGTAACCTCCTCAGATTTCTCATCCGCCGAACGATCCTTCTCGATTCGCTCCTCCAACGAAATCGAATCAATCCTAAAACCGTTCCCGACGACGCTGCTCGATCTCTGCGGCTGCAACAAAACGGCGTCGTTCTTCTTAACACTAACGCCTTTCTTCATTATACGACGCCGTCTCCGATTCAACGCCTTCCGGAAAAGTGCAGCCGGTACTTTGTAAACCGCCAATACGACGAGGTCGATAATCGCGCAGGGACAACAGCAACAGACGGCAGTGCATTCCGCCGCCGTGCCTCCTGCCACTTCACCAGCGCCGCGCCGATTACGGCGCTGCGACGGCTGTTGACGGATGAAAATTTGTTTAGTCATTTGAGGTTATAGGATGAAAATTTGTTCATGATGATGGATAATATTTTTTTTGATGAAAAATGAAGAGAAATGAGGAAATGGAAAAAGAAAAAGAGAATTTATATTGAGAATAATGATTATTAGTGGGAGCGAGTGTTTAGGGAAATATCGTAACGTGCTGGCAATTGAGAGGGATAGAGAAGATTTTTTGTGTGGATGAGTGGTCGACGCGTTTCGTAATGATAAGATTAATGATAATGGGGATTTTATTTAGAAATAACCGTAATTGGTGTAAAAAGAATCTTTCGATTTAACTTCAATCGGCTCCATTAATATTTTTTTTTTCTTTTCTTAAATTAGTGCTTACCAAATCAATCAGTTTTGAAAAAAAGAAAATATCACTACTAAAAGATTCTTATCATCACTTGAAGTGATACAAATCATCGATATTAAAAGATACGGTAAATCTTGTAATTTATCAAGATGATATTCATGCAAGTAATCTATGAAAAAAATTGAGGTATTTTGTGGTTTTTAAACTAATCATTTAATTTGTTCAAAAAAAAAAAACTAGTCATTTAACAGGAATGTGTTATGAACTATTATTAATGATAAAAATTTAATAAAATTAATTTATTAAATATATAATATATTTTACTTGTCAATATCTTTATTTAAAAAATAAATAAAGTGAAAAATATAAAATAAATATAAAATAACATAAGAATATTATTAATAACAAAAATTTGATGAAATTTATATATGATACTTGTTTTGAATTTTGAAATAAAAGAAATTCAAAGTGGTGTTTGTAATCTTTAATGTAGGAATAAAAGAAATTAATTAATATATCCTTTAATTCATTAATAAGTCAATTAGTAACACTAGTTTTAAATTTTGAAATATAAGAAATTCAAAATTAATTTGTTTATTTCAAAATAACTATCGTTTAAATAAATAAAAATAATTACAAATAATTCTCATTTTTAATTTTTAATGTAGAATGAGGATTATTTTTTAATTGTATTTTTTTATTATTATTTTTAATATATTAATAAATTTATTTTAATAAAAGTCTAATATCTTATCATAATATTATTATATTATTGTATATATATACAAAAAATTTAATAGAGTAATTTTGAAACAGAGGGAGTACAAACTCTTTTTTTTACTAAAATTTTACCATGGAAACTTGAAAGTCTGTTTGTTTTATCAATATATTTTTTAAAAACATACTCCCTCCGTTTCTTTTAAAGTGTCGTTTTAGCAAAAAGCTCTTCAACCAAGATAGTGGATTATTGGAGTTACTTTTTCTATTATACCCTTATTTATTTTTCTCTTTCCAAATAAATTCAATCATATACTCTCTTTTTCCAATAACTAATTGAAAAATTTGAGGTGGAGTTATTGAGAAAACAAGGGTATAAATGACAGATTATAACTTTAAATTATAAAACGACACTTAAATAGGAACAAATTTTTTTTCTAAAACGACACTTAAAAAGGAACGGAGGGAGTAATTTTTAGGGAAAGAATTTTAAAATAATAAAGTTATTTTAACTTAGTTTTATAAATTAAAAAACTAATTTTAACATTAAGTAATATAAATATATATTATTTAAAATTAAACATAGTCGAAATTGTATATTTTTTAAAAAAAAGATATATTTTAAACATGTTTTATAAAATAATACTCAAAATTGTTTTTAATTTATAAAAATGAGTTAAAAATAAATTTTAATATTTTAAAAATTATTTTTTATAAAAATTATTTTTGGAATTACTAATAAAAGTTTCTTTTTAAAGTTAAAACAAACGGACTCTATATGGTATACGGTCTTTCAAACATAAGGTATGTAAATGCGAAATGGATAAGAAAATATATAACGATCCAGAGAAAATCTTCACTTCAGAGGGCCTTCCTTACAGAAGAAATCAAGAGTCAAATCCAACGGACTAACCTTTCTCGTCGCATGCGTATTCTTGGAAAAATAGAAAGATTTAGAATCATGTACTCTAACAAGAAGCACATTATTTTTAATCTCGAATAGCGGTGCGGCACAGTCAATCCCAAAATGGAAGCGACGCGTGCGTTATTTTAGCGACGCTGACACTAAAAAAATAATTAGTTTAATAACACTTATATATTATTTTTTATATTTTTTATGAGGATTAACTATGTATTTAAAACAACTATTAAGAGGATTAACTATTATTTCAAAAAAATAAACTATTACTTTTTTGCACATATTATTTTATTTTTTATAATCATAGGTGATGTATATGGTGATATATAGTTGTCACATTGGAAATAGTTTCCTTTAACTTTTCAACTCTCTTTCTCACCTTGCTAGTAATTAAATATTTTCCGACTCCTCACGTCATCTTTTCTTCTTCCACTTCCCACTTCATCTCTTCTTCTTCTCTCTTCCCACTTCACTCGTTCCTGAGCCGCTAAAATATAACTTTTTGCTTTCTTACTGTTAGAATTGCGACACCAAAAAAAAAGGACTGCTTAGGCCGCATCCGACCTGCTCTTGGATTCGTGATCACGACCGCTTTGGGCCGCTTCAACATTTTGCGCCGAACCGATACAACCGGAAGCGGCCATGCCAGATTTCCCGCATCTTAACTAGGGGTGTTCGCAACGCGGTTTGGGCGATTTTGACAAAAATATCACCCGAACCGCAAGAGAAAAAATCATGCGGTTTAGTTTGGTTGGCTTTTAGAAAAAAATCAAACCAAACCAAACCAATGCAGTTTGGTTCGGTTTCTTACAAATATTTTTATTGAGCCATACATACACATATAGATTACAACATAACTTTGTATTTAGACATTCATACACTATCAAATAACAACAAAACTCGTCATATTTTGACAATAACTTTCCATTTAATATGTAAAAATTAAATTAGACAAAAGTGGAATAATAAACATAAAATAATATAAAATTATTATAATGAAAGAAAATAGAAGAGACGGGAGATTAGTGAAGATGAAAAAGAAAAAACAAAAGAGTTGAGAGGTTAGAGAAGAAGATATGCGATAAAAATGAAACTGAAATAGAAAACATTTGCATAAAAATGAGAAGGTGAAAAAGAAAGAATATAAGAGAGTTGATATTAAAGAAGAAGAGGGAAAATGTATGTGGCAAAGAAGACACGATAATGCTATTAGAGATTTGAGAAGATCGGGACTGAAATCATATGTGTAAGGATGAGAAAATTGTTTGTAATCATAAGGCTAAGGTATAATAGGTTTAAGTTTGGGTTGGATGTGAGTTAAGTAAAAGTTGAGTTATAACATAATGCGGTTTGATTCGGTTTGGTTCGGTTTAAAAAATACAAATCATAAACCAAACTGAACCGTACGATTTTGTTAAAAGATGGCCCAAACAAATCCGAACTAAATGAGATGTTTTGCGGTTTCGATTTGATTTAGTTTGGTTTGCGGTTTTTTATTGGGTTGTTTTGGTTTTGAACACCCCTACTTTTAACAACATAGGATATGGTACACTTGATACTTTCTCTAATTTCTCTTTTTGTTGAATTTTTGGAATTTCAAAAATTAAAGAACTTTGTATGCTTTATTTGGACCTGTGTACTTAGTAAGGACCTTTTACTTTACAAGGAAAATTCTTGTGCTCATATATTAAAGGAAAACTTACTAAGCTTACATCTATTGAAATTGGTGAAATATTGGATATTAAGGTTCATGTTTTAACCCTAAAAAGTTGTGTAGTTAGAAAGGTTTTGTTGGACTTGGGACTCCACACGCAAGAGTTTTAAAATGTGATTTTGGTGAATTGAGTGATTCAGAAAAATGTGGTTTTAAAAAGTTTTACGGAATAAATTAGTGTTTAAAAACATTTTAAATAATTAGCGGCTGAAAAATAATTTACAGAAAATAAATAACGGAAAAGTATAGAGTTAAGGGAAAGAGAAGACACTGATAGTTATAGAAGTTTAGTCATAAATAAAAGGACCTACTCATCTCCCCAAAAGCTCGTCTTGAGAGTTTCTAATAAACTTGAAAGCTTTTAATAGGTTGTACTCACGAACCCCCTTATACAAGGAAATATGGTTGACCTTCAACCAAACAAGACTTCGGAATATGGTAGTTTGAGTCCTCTTATCCAAACGAAAGAACGAAGTAGTTAGTCTCCTTTCCATACAATAGATTGAAGCGGTTAGTCTTATTTCCACAAACAATAACCTTAGAGAACATAGTATTCAAGTTCTTAAATCTTGCAAACTTTTATCACGGATTAGGCTCATGAACCTTAAAGCTTGGTTTTATACAGGATGACCAAATAACTTGTGAAATTTTAGTATCGGACTAATCTCAAATCTAAACTTAGCTCTTACCAAGAGCTAAGCTTTAACCTAATTTTAGTTTTACATGGGCTGACCAAGAACCTAAAGAGATTTTACCACGGGTTAATATCGAACCTAAACACATGCTTGATCACACAATCCCTAAACCAAAGCTTTTACGGGCTTAGCTTTTAACCCAAACAAAAAATTCCTAAGTGGATATTATGTTCAACCAAGATATAAACAAAGGTTTCTCAGAGAACTTCACAATTCTACCTTCCTTAATTACACTTTAATTTCCACTTACAAAAGGACTTTTCTCACAAAAGCACTATGGCTAAAGTATTAGTGAGAGAAAGTAAAAATGAAGTTTAGAGAGAGGGGGAAGTGAGTAGTAATAAAATACAATTATGGATGATATGAAATGAGGGTAGTGGCCTTTATTTATAGGCTAGATGTTGGCTCAAAAATGAATTTCAAATAAATGCATTTTATGATAATCTAATTGATTAACACGTGTTCTTAATCGATTAGAGGTTTAAAATATAATCAATTGTAAATTCAAAAAAGGATGAAAATATATTTAGTTGTCGCACATCATTAAGGTGATGTCCTAATCGCTTGAAACTCATTCGATAACTGAGCTAATTAATTAAACAAAAGTGCCAATCAATTAGATAAGTTAAAATTGTCCATAGCTATTTTGACATCTCTCATTTCATTTGGCACAACTTCAAAATGTTTTTGAAGATATTTTCTTTGGTAAACATAATTTGAAAATATATTTTAGCATGTGTGAGCTTTAGCCGTGCACTTTTACGATAAAGCCCTTATGCTTTACAATTGGGTCACTCACTTTTAATTTGGCAAGGTCCTTAGCATTTCAAGACTTTGCCAGATGCTTTCTCTTTTGTAAACACTTAATTAAATAGCTTGGATGGGAGTTTAGTGACATCATCAGAGATGCTTTCTCTTTTGTAAACACTTATTTAAATAGCTTGGATGGGAGTTTAGTGACATCATCAGATAGTCAAGTCCGTCAAACCTTAATACTAAGGTTTGCATTTTTATCTGCTTAACTGTTTAGACTTGACTTGTCAAAAGACATTCGTTGTTAGTATCAAAAGTTGATGTCCTTGTTAAAAACATATCACCTTGAAAAACAAAGTTTTACATTCTTCCCCTTTTTAATGATAAAAACACATATCTAAAAGGGTGGTACATAGGTTTGGAGTACTTAGACTCCATTTGAATTAAATAGAGAGTATACCCTACTCCTCTCTAAAAATATATTTATCCCTTTGTTAAAATCAAAAAGACAAGTAAAGATGCATTGCATTGCATAAATAAATATTATAAGCATTCTTTTCTCAAAAACATTGACTTACAAAATGAAAATTTTCTTTCAGTAGTGCTTGCAATACTCACTAGACATTCTCTTTCCAACAGAAACTTTTTTGCCATTTTTATTTAAATTGGTTTCAAAAGGATGAAACCACGTACATTTCTTCCAATAAAAGGTTGAAATTTAAAATAGTGTTAAAAGGGAATTATGTGGCTAATATGATGACGAATGATTTGATCAAACTCATTACCTTAGAATCAACTTAGATCAGAATAAGTTACTTAAATTAGTAGATAATGGTTCGGAATACAACTACAAGCATTAAAATTAGGGTATGGTAATGACTAAAGTTACAGAATTGTAGGATTCTTCTCAGTTCTAAATGATAAATAATTCAAATTCAAAATCTAATATATTACAGAGAAACAAAAAAAAAATTGCAATCACATTCTCAATCTAAACATATCTGATGAGATAACATTATGGCATTGATTTCCAAATAAATAACCAATGGGGTATAAACTAGGTTTCAACCTCTTCTCTCCTATGTTACTTCGGCAGACACAGCATATTCAATCATGTCACCTCAAAAAGCTGTGCCTGAGTTTAGATTCTTAAGGAACCCATAATGTGCGACCCTTATTCTAGCTACCAATGTAACCTAACCGGTGAAGAATGAAAGCCAAAATGAGCATGCATATTGCAAAGACAAGGCCGGATTTCCCTAGAACCCAGTTCTTTGTCTTTTTTGCACATTCAGCTCCTCTTTGAAGCCTGTCCGCCCAAAGCATCTGCAAAGACAGTGAAAAGGTTTGTCTTAGTACTAGTATGACCAAAAAATCACAAACTATACTATTTCAAGGAATAGAACACATGTTATTTTATTCTAAAAAGTGGTTACTTTGTGTTAGGGAGCAAAAAATTTGAATTGAAGGAATAAGAAAGAAGAGAAAAGAGAGAGAGATCCCTCCTCTAACAATTCCCCCTTCAACAGCCGATTCACGGCTTACTCACTAAATGTTTACATATGTGAACAGTTCCTCTCTACCCATGTACAAGATATTTCTCTATAACTAATCTTAACTATTCTAACTCTTTTATTATGTATCCTAATACTATGGGAAGCTCCCAATGACATACTGGGACTAGTGTTGTCAAGTTTTGGCTGGGGCATTATAGCATAGCAGATTTGTGCCATGCACCATAAGATGCAACACCGGTTAAGTCCGCCATGCTTACACCAGAAGCCACAACACCATTTTTATAAGGCAGATTTTTTACTGGTTGCCGTAATCCGCTATCCACGACTGATAACACTGGGATTGCCAGTTTGAACCCGACATAAAGATGTGTTTTTTACTCTGACAGGTTCATATCCTTAAGTAATAGGTTAGACTTTTCATTAATTTAAGTTATATTTTTAAGTGGCAATTATTATATTATTAGGAGTGATTAGTGGGAAATTATTATAGTATTAGGAGCAGTTATGTTTTTATTAATGCTGTGTGTTTTATGTTTAGAATAAATAGGGGAAGATTAGGAGCAGTTATGTGTTTTAATGTTGTGTCTTTTATAGTTGAATTTAATAGGAAAAGGGCCATTTTGGCATTAGGCAGTTGCAGATCCTCAAATCCAAGGGATTTTTCCTTATTTTTTATTCTATATCAATTGGTTTCTATCAACGGATTTCAGAGCATTACTGTTCCGGGACAGAAACAGGAAGAATAAAATGGAGTTGTCATCAAGAATGGAAGGAATGATAAGTATTTTTGATGAAGTGTTGAAAGAACTATTAGATTGGAAAAGAGAACTCGAAGAGTTATGACTTGTAATACCAATCTTTGAAGGAACTGATGTTTATGGGTGGATGACTAGGGTTGAGAAATATTTTGATTCAAGAGGTGTATGTAAAGAAAAATATCAAATACCAAAAGTTTCAGTCAATCCAATTGTCACTTAAGGAAGTTTTACAAAGGCAATTTTGAAGAAATTTGGGCCAGAAACTGATTCAGTAGAGAATCAAGAACCAGAATAGTAAGACCAAGAACCAGAATAGTAAGACCAACAGTCACCATTATCGAAACCACATGACATCGGGTCTTACACGGTGCTTGCTGCTATTCCTAAGATAAAGTCTAGGAACGAGAAAGTTCCATTACCGGTATTGCCGTCTCCTCAACAACCGTTCACGAGAGGACCGACAGCAGCGATCAAATTTGATCCGAAAGGAATTTTTCCTATTTCATGTACAACTTAATCTTTCTGCTTCAGATTATGGGATCCAGGAGGATATACTTTCTCTAGGAATTTCTTTCACCTCGAAAACAAGATGAAACTTTAGGGGGAGTATTGCTAGATTTTTCATTAATTAACAGTTATATTTTTAAGTAGCAATAATTATATTATTATTATTATTATTATATCAGTTGGTTTCTATCATAATATCACCCATTAACAGAGCAGCGATTGATTATAAAGTTAGCCACTGAATTATCATGTTAATTGTATTCGAATGTTTTACAAGCTCGTATACTCTCAAATTTTGTTACATGTCCTAGTATGGTTGCACCTTCATCTTACCATCTAAATCTTAAGCACAAACTTTTACTGATGAGTACCAATTTAAAAAATATATATATTTGAGTTTGGAAAAGAAGGTACCATTTTCTCCAATTTCTCTGGTGATATGGATGACATGGCTTGCTGAGCTTTTTCAGCGTCTTCTGGTGAAAGATCGAAACCAAATTGTTTTCCCATGTTTGCCATCATTTCTGGGCTCATATTTTTAACCATTGATGTGAACATCTGCAAAACAGCATAAACTAAAGTTAAAAGAAGGAAGCAAACATGATATTACTGAACACATCAGAATGTGTCCAAGATATAAAATCCGTATAGTACTTTTCAAAACGAAAACACAAGTGCATAATATTGACCAGGATTAAAAAAACCACAGAAGTACATAATTAAAGGGTATACTTAATCAGAAATTACAAATTAATACATCAGGTCATATATTTAAGTTGCAAAAAATGATGCCCACCCCTTAAAATAGTTGGTTAGTTGCATATAAGTGATGAAAAAATAATCACATTTCCTATTTTGACCAAATATGTCTTCAATGACATCTATTGCAAAATCGATGAACACGAGTTTGTTCACCTTCTCATTCTAAAAATACTGCAACTTCAGCACACCTCCCATTTTTGGAGTATAAAAAAATTAGAAAGGTGAATCTAAATTCAGTTCGATGGAATTTTGGAATATAAGCCTTAAACAGAGTGATGATAGTAGAATTTTGCTTATATTTAAGACCTTTTAAATAGTTTATTACTTGTATGCAAGACCAGAGGGAGTACTAATACTAACTAGTAACATATGAGAAGTGAAAGATAAAATTTGGTTGCATTTATTCTAGCCATGTATGTAGAAGAAGAACCCTGATCATTTCATCTCCTTTATGAACATACCTGCCGCATAGCTGGATCTTTCATCTGGTTTCTCATCTGTTCTTGTAAATCAGTACTTGAGGATGGGAAGTTTGGCTCTGAACCATTTATAATATTTGAAAATGCATTGTCAGAAGAACTGGATTCTCCAAAAGCACGACTGGTGCTTGAGGATGGGAAGTTTGACTGTGAAAAATTTCTTTCTTTCTTGTCTACAGCTGCTGCTGATGGAATAGATTCTTTCCCTTTCATTAAGGATGCCATTTCAAACATCTTCTTAAGGTCATCTGGTGGCATTTTACTTATCATATCAGTTGCTGTTTTTAACATATCAGGTGTCACATTGGGAGGAATTGATCCAGAGTTGAAAGGAGATTCAGAGGAACCTCCTCTGAGAAATGGGTTGTTTCCTTGAAATGAAGACGTCATGTCGAGCATTTTTTGAAGATCCTCAGGTGACATCTTGCCGATCATATCCGAGGACGCTTTAATCATATCTGGAGACACGTCATTGGATTGTCCAATGTTCAAAGAAGCCAGAGTGGCAGGATCAGCTTTGGAAATAAAATTTTGGAATGATCTGTAGTGGAATAAAAAACAAGATTATGGATCTATTTTTTTATAAAAATGATTGAATTAATAACAAAGAAACATAATGTTCTGAATACATTTACACAATATCTAACTACCTGATGGCTTCAGGATCTTTCTTCAGTGTATCTATACTGTCTGAATTTGATTTTAGATTTCCATTGTTAGCTATATTGTAACTCTTAGAAGAGTCAACAGACTTTTTTGGTTGATCAAACGTTTGTTCGGAAGAAGTGTTTCTGTTGTTTCCAGAAGGCACATTATCAACTTCTTCAGTTATTTCTTCAATTACTAATCCTACACACGTGATGCCAAAAAAAAAAGTTAGATATGACATCGATAAGAAATTTAGAGCCATAAAGCTTAGTAGGGCCTGGACCAAGTGGAAGGTGGTAAAAGGAAAAGGGATGGGAGCACATACTTCCAGGAGCACAATGACCGCCTTCCTTTATCAACTGTTCCTTGGTGTCCCTGAAATAAACAGTTGGTTACATTAAACAAAAGTCCAAAGAGAGGTGTAAGTATGTGGAAGGGAGCAAGATCGCACCGTAGAAGCTCTCCAATTATATCATCATCAGGAGACACTTCAAGTGCATTGCTCAAATCAGTGACGGCATCCTAAACAAACCATGAATGCCATTAAATATAGATATAAATGAAAATACACCGACAACTCTAATATAAGAAGTTATTGAGTCACTTGAAGGTCACCTGTAGCAGGCCTCGCTCCTTATATGCCTGACCTCTTCGATAAAGAGCCTTAAGGTTCTTTGCGTCATACGCCAAAACCTACCATAGTTAAAAGCGTATTAACACGTTGCTGTGATGAAACAGCCAATTTTCAAAACAGAGAGTAAATTCATAGCAATCATGTTATTGCGTATTACAATTACAATATAAATTTCTTTATAATTTCCTAGGCTGATAAATTTCCCCATAGTAGTAACACACTAACATGTTGCACATGGCTATTAAAATTTACAACTAACATCCCTCAGCAATGGTAAATGAAAGGAATTATGAATACCTCAGAACCTTCTTGTATGCATTCATCATACTGCCTTGTCTTCAAGTAGCAGGCCATCAAGTTAAGTGAGCACGCCAAAAGAAGTTTTCTACTTTGAAAAGATGGAATCTCTCTGATGTTTTCCTTGGCCTACAATGTAAAAATTCAAACAAGGTGATAGACCTATAGTGATAATTTCCTTTAGTTCAAAATAGAGATAAACAACAACAAAAGGCGTGGAGGGGATAGTTAAGCAATCTAAAAATTCGACCTACCAACTTATACTTCTGCAAAGCATCATCAAACTTTCCTTGGTTGTGAAGTTCATTTCCCTGCAAAAAATCAATTTCAATTCATCAAGACAAACACTAGACTAGACCTCAACAATTTCAATTCATCAAGACAAACCCTAGACTAGACCTCAACAATTTCAATTCATCAAGATAAACACTAGACTAGACCTCAACTGGTTTAATAGTAAATGAAAATCCTAATCAGTTATCAGAGTAGTACAAGAAGTAGCATATCATATCTTTATGCAATGACACCAAGTATATTTTCGGATCAGACCCTTCATTCTATGGAGGTATTATTGAAATCAATTCTATTTATGGATCCTTAAAGACTAAGGAAACAAATTACCCTCAAGGCATCATAAATTGGTTTTTCAGTGGAAATTTTGGGTTTTGAGAAATAAGGACCAACATAAGCACATAATACGCTTCCTTTGCGCGAAAAAAATAATAATGTGATTGATTCTCAATGACAATCCGAAACAACAAATGGCCGTACTGCAAGAATAGCGGTACTCGATGCTGTCAAACTCAATGTCGTCAAACTCAATTCTAGGTAGAGTATTTTTTTTCTTAGTTAAAACTCAATTTCGGATACATAGGTGGAACTTACTCCAAACTTCTCTTTTCCTTTGGGTTCATCTCATCTCATGTCACACATATCAATACAAAAAGAATAAAAAACTCTGCATCTAAAAATTCATATTTTACATAAAAACCTAATATACTACCACTCACCTGCTTCTTCAACATCTCCGCCGCACTCAACTGATACTTAATCTGCGCATCCGCATGAGCACGCATAGCCGCTACTTCATCCGGCGACGCATTAGCCATCTTCTGACCAATCTCCGCCATCTCTTCCGGCCGAGTATGCTTCAACTGTTCCGCAGCAAGTTTAAAATCTTCCGGATTCATATTCTTCATACTCTCCGAAGCCATCCTCATCAAATCTGGATTCGACATCATCTACATTCCCACAACAACAACAACAGCAACAATTAACTCTCCACATTATATCATTATAAACATAAACGTATTCAGCTTCAAATTCAAATTCAAATTCAAATTCCAAATCAAAATAACAAAAAGATATTGAATTCACAATGAAATTGCGTTTCTATTAACATGATTCAACGAATCGACATGCAAAATCACAAACCTGTTGTTGGATCCGAGCCATATCAGCGGGAGACATGCGACTCATCTGTTCCTGAGCGATTCTGATCAAATCAGGATCCATCATACCGTTAAACATTTTCGAAAATTCGCAATAGAATTGAAACCAATGGAATCACGGTGGATCAGAATCGAAAATCGAGATTGAAACGATGAGAGAGAAATTGAGGTGTTTTTTTTTTTTTCTAACTGAATTGAAAGTTGGAAAAGTAAAAGAAGGTTGAAGTTTTTGTATTTGAGAAAGTAGAGGGGAAGAAAGTGTTGGATTGAGAAAAGGGGAAAGTAGAAAGAGAATATATATGAATGTGATTATTAATTATTAATTTATTGTTATGAAGAGAAACGAAGGAAGAGTCCGATTTGTAGGTGCCGCCTACCAAACATGAAGAGAAAGTATAAATCCAAAACCAAATATAAGAGTTGGATATGCGTTGGGTGTCTCTATCAAAATTACTCTCTCGCCCTCCACGCCTATTATATATTTACGTGGATTTTAAAATGAAGAAGTATTAGTGGCATGATTATCGTAAATTTATATATATTTTTTGTATGATAGAGTTAGTTTTTTTCTTTTTCAAATGATAAAGTTTGTTTTAAATATTGTTTTTAAAATTTTTGTGATCTTTTAAATTCGAATAAGGTTTAGGTTGTTTGTTTGTTAAAATATTTGAATATAAATGAGTTGTTTTGATTGATTATATTTTTAAAAAATATTTAAAATTTTGATTTTTTAGACGAAATCTAACAATCATTAAATTTAAATACATAATATTAGGATATAAAGGGTTTGTTTAGTAAAAATAGCGGTTGACTGATAAGCTAGCTAATAGCTTATAGCTTATGACTGATGACTGATGACTGATGACTGATGACGGATGACTTATAGCTTATAGCGGATGGTTGAGACTGATTGCTTTTGAAGTGTTTGGTAAAATTAGCGGTTCAATTAACTTATAAATGTAAAATGATATAAAAGATATTTAATATATAATTATTTTATTTTAAATTAAAATAAATTATGAGGGTTAAAAATGGATTTTAATTAAAATAATAAGGATAAAAAAGGAAGAAAAATTAATAAGCTATAAGACATAAGCTAAAACGCTATTTGAAATAGCGTATGGAAAATAAGCTATAAGCTAGTATAATAACCTATAAGCTCGTGATAAAAAGACCGTTACCAAACGGGTCTAAATTATCATATGAGCTTATAAGACATAAGACATAAGCTATAAGCTCGAAAATATGTCTTACCAAACAGAGCCAAAATCTAATTTAACGATATTAACTTTTTTTTTGGTTGAGCTACCTAGGATTTGCATACTCAATATTTGATTATTAATTAAAAGAAATTTAAATTTTGATTAATAAAATATTTTTTAAATTAATAAAAAATTAATTCAACAAAATGTTTCATATGACTTGTCTTACTGGTTATTAACAATAGCATCGTGAATAATTTAGTGGACAACATTTTAAAAATTGGACCGATTGATTTGAGAATCTGAGTTGAATCCTATCTCATCAATCTTAGAAAATTGTTGATGAGTAAAAATGAAAAAGTCAAATTGAACCGTCATAAATTGTTTAAGCTAAAGAATAGAGTAGTCGGTTTTGTGAAAATGAAATGTCTAAAAAAATATGTGTGTTTTCTATTGTTTTAAAGAAGTTTAAATATACTTTTATGTGTTTTATTAAATTTTTTGTGTGTTTTTATTAAAAAAAATTCTATTTATTAAAATAAGTGGTTATCCATATAGATTTGCTTCTTCTTTTGTGTGCTTTTAAGTTTTTATCGTCTTGTGTAGTGTTTGTTGGTTCCGATTGACACATTTACTTCAAATCATTGCAGATCTGAGGAAGACTTGGACGTCAATGTTGCAAATCCAAAAGTATGATTATTCTGGTGAGTTTTATTTTGTCATATTTGTAGGCACTTTCATGTCGTTGTATGCTATTAACCTAGATGCTGCAAGATTGTTTGCAGATTCACTTTTTTTCAGTTTTTAACGATTTTGAATTGGTAATGATGAATGTATTTTTCAATTCCAATGAATCAATATTTTTTTAGTAAAAAAAAAAAACCTTTTAAACATTCTAATTTGAAAATCAATTTTGTATCCTTTAGTTCATAACTTTTTTAACCTTCTTTCGTTTATAAATTTAAAAAAAATTATTAATTAATTTTTTTACTCTTCCTCCATCTTTATGATATTTTATAGTTTTTTATTCTAATCATTATTATAACTTCAGAAAACATGAATTTTTTAATTTATCGTAACCAGCATTCATGAATTTTTATGATAATCATTACTATCACATTTTTAAATAGAATATCTACATACACCTTTGATACTCTTAGTCATTTAGCGAAATTTAAATTATGTTTTTTGATTTCGTAGATACACATTCAGAAGTACTTTTTTAAAAAATGGTTTTTTCCGTAAGTACATATACGGAAGTGTTAAAAACATAGTGAACGTTGGGAATATTCAAAATGTTTCAGTTCAGTAAATCTTCTGTAGATGTATCTACGGAACATTTAAAAAATAGTGTTCCGTAGATATACCTACGGAACCTTCTGCTATATTTTAAACCAGTGTTATTTCACTACAAAACTCTAATATTTTTAACATCAAAATATTGTACATCAAAATAGTGTAATGTAAAGGTAATGGTATATAGTACACAATAAGAATATGTCAAATAAATCATCCAATTAGTGTCATATATAATTTAAAAAAAATACATGTAATCAAAATACAGACATCAATAAAATCACAAGCATCACGATTGTGTGTGCTGGACAACATCCTCCCCTCTACCCTACATCTGGCCCCGCCTCTGCGTCCACGTCCTCTGCTGGCTACTCTGTCTCTACCGTCAAGTGTCCCACTTGTCCTAGCATGATGTCGACGATACAATAATGCCTTATCTGCCACCCTAATGATATCATCCAGTACACGCGTGTGATCAGACCTCTCAAGGAAGAAACCAGCGGCAATGTATGCATGCGCCATGTCAAGTATCTCACGACAACGAGGGAGAACATCGTCAGTGTGGTCCAACTGAGACAGATGAGTCTGCAAGATCTCCTCGTGGGCTGGTTTGGGTGGTGATCCCAGTGCAGTGGGGATCATGTATGGATGTGACTCCGTGAAGTATCAAGTGTGTTAGAACAAGATTTGTTCTTATCAATTATCTTAGTTTTGATGATAACAATAATATGAATTTTGCTTAAGATAATATGGTACTCTAATCCAATGCAATTTCCCTTTCAGGAAATATATAAAGAGTACGCATAATTCAGCGCTCAGAAGTTGTGTCTCAAATGGTTCAGCATGCAACATCAGAACATGGTCTGGCAAGACATCAGAAGATGGTCGAAGCAGAATCAGAACATGGGTCTATGGAAGCATCATAAGAACATGAGATCAGAAGCACTGAAGATCAGAAGATGGTATCACGCAACAGAAGCACTTCAAGATCAGAAGATCAGAAGATGCTATGCACCAAGCTGTTTTGACTCTGATGATATTCAAACGTCGTATTCACAAACATCAGATCAGAAGGAAGTACACGTGGCAGACTACGCTGACTGACAAAAGGAACGTTAAAGCTACTAAAGGCAACGTCAGTAGACACAGCGTGAACAAGGCTCGAGGTAGTTGACAAAAGCGTATAACATTAAATGCAATGCTGTACGGAACACGCAAAGCATTAAATGCACTCAACGGTCATCTTCTCAACGCCTATAAATATGAAGTTCTGATGAGAAGCAAGGTTACCAATTCTTAACAACTCTGAACGAAAATAAACTTGCTGAAACGCTATTCAATCAAAGCTCAGAATCTTCATCAACTCACTACATTGCTGTTGTAATATCTTAGTGAGATTAAGCTTAAACTGTAAGAGAAATATCACAGTTTGTGATTATAGCTTTTAAGAAGCATTTGTAAACTCTTGAATAGATTACATTAAGTTGTAAGGAACTAGAGTGATCGTGTGATCAGTATACTCTAGGAAGTCTTAGCAGTTGGCTGAGCAGTTTGTAACTAGAGTGATCGTGTTGATCAGAATACTCTAGGGAAGTCTTAGGAGTGAACTAAGCCTAGAGTGATCGTGTTGATCAGTAGACTCTAGAAAAGTCTTAGAAGTTATCTAAGCAGTTGTTCCTGGAGTGATCAGTGTGTGATCAGAAGACTCTGGAAGACTTAGTTGCGGACTAAGTGGAAAACCATTGTAATCCGTGCGATTAGTGGATTAAATCCTCAGTTGAGGTAAATCATCTCTGCGGGGGTGGACTGGAGTAGCTTCGTTAACAGCGAACCAGGATAAAAATAATTGTGCAATTTATTTTTATCGTCCAAGATTTAAAGTCACACTTATTCAATCCCCCCCTTTCTAAGTGTTTTTCTATCCTTCAATTGGCATCAGAGCGCCGGTTCTAAGGTGCAAGCACTTAACCGTGTTTAGAAAAGATTCAGGAAGAGAAAAACGCTTCAGTAAAAAATGGTTGATGAAAGTGAGAAGTCTACACCTACACCTGCATCTACATCTGGCTCTGCTGAGCAATACAACGGTAACAATGGTTATACTAGACCGCCGGTATTTGATGGTGAAAACTTTGAATACTGGAAAGATAAACTGGAAAGTTACTTTCTGGGTCTAGATGGTGATCTATGGGATCTTCTGATGGATGGTTACAAACATCCAGTAAATGCTAGTGGCGTAAAGCTGTCTAGGCAAGAAATGGATGATGATCAAAAAAAGCTTTTCAGGAATCATCATAAATGCAGAACTGTTTTGCTGAATGCTATCTCTCATGCTGAGTATGAGAAGATATCTAACAGGGAAACGGCCTATGACATATATGAGTCCTTGAAAATGACTCATGAAGGAAACGCTCAAGTCAAGGAGACAAAAGCTCTTGCTTTAATCCAGAAGTATGAAGCCTTCAAGATGGAGGATGATGAAGACATTGAAAAGATGTTTTCGAGATTTCAAACTCTGACAGCTGGATTGAGAGTTCTTGACAAAGGATACACCAAGGCTGATCATGTGAAGAAGATCATCAGAAGCTTACCCAGAAGATGGGGTCCTATGGTGACTGCATTCAAGATTGCAAAGAATCTGAATGAAGTTTCTCTGGAAGAGCTTATCAGTGCCTTGAGGAGTCATGAAATAGAGCTGGACGCAAATGAGCCTCAAAAGAAAGGTAAGTCTATTGCATTAAAATCCAATATCAAGAAATGCACTAACGCTTTTCAGGCTAGAGAAGAAGATCCTGAAGAATCAGAATCTGAAGAAGAAGATGAACTGTCCTTAATCTCCAGAAGGCTAAATCAACTCTGGAAGACCAAGCAAAGGAAGTTCAGAGGCTTCAGAAGTTCAAAGAGATTTGAACGAGGAGAATCTTCTGATGACAGAAGATTTGACAAGAAGAAGGTCATGTGCTATGAATGCAATGAGCCTGGACACTACAAGAATGAATGTCCAAATCTTCAGAAGGAAAGTCCCAAGAAAAAGTTTCATAAGAAGAAAGGTCTTATGGCAACCTGGGATGAGTCAGAAGATGATTCAGAAGATGAGCAGGCTAACTGTGCGCTGATGGCGACAGAAGATGACGGATCAGAATCTACATCAGAATCAGATTCTGAAGAGGTATTTTCTGAACTTACTAGAGATGAGTTAGTTTCCGGTCTAACTGAACTACTGGAACTCAAGTCTCAGATTAGTCTCAAATACAAAAAGCTGAAAAAGCAATTTGAATTTGAAACAAAGAAGCTTGAGTTGGAAAATTCTGAATTAAAAGAAAAACTTTTAAAATTATCCAATGATGTTGGATCTCCTTCTAATTCAGAAAAATCCACTCCTAGTCTAAACCATATTCTGAAAGAATATGATTTAAGTTTCAGGAAGTTCTTATCTAGAAGTATTGGCAGAAGTCAGCTAGCTTCTATGATATATGCCGTATCTGGAAACAAAAGAGTTGGCATTGGTTATGAGGGTAAAACCCCATACAAACTTGAACCTGTTGATGAAATGAAACTCACATACAAGCCATTGTATGATCAGTTCAAGTATGGCCACTCTCATGATATTAGGCACACTTCACATGCACAAAGTTTTCATATAACACACACCAAGAAGCATGTGACACAACCTAGGAAATATCATGAAACTCACATTAAAAATTATCATGCTGTTCCTCCTATTGCTTATAATGTCAAACCCAAGTTCAATCAGAACTTGAGAAAATCTAACAAGAAAGGACCCAAGAAGATGTGGGTACCAAAGAAAAAGATTATTTCTTTTGCAGATTCTCTTGACAACAAAGAAGACAACATTCAACATGACATGACACCTGGACTCAAGTTACTCTCAACACTTGAAGGGAAGAAAGATTGTCTTCCAAGTTCTGGTTCTTAAATCTGTTGAAGAAACTATGTTTGTAGGAATTCAGAAAAGAAGCTTATTAGTCTTGGAACCATCTATGATGTTTGCCTCTAAGGCTTTGATGTTTCTTTCTTGATTATTCTGAATGCTCTAAATGCTACAGAATATACAACATTGAAACATTGATTGTGGACAAATCATTAAACATCTGTTTTGATGATAAACTTGTTTCTGATGAAACAAAGAGCTTAAGAATTTCTGCAGATACAGTTTTGTCTTATCAGAAGCGGCAGAACAAAGAAGTGAACCTCCAGAAGCTGTGTACATCAGAAGTAATGGATCAGAAGATCATTCAGACTTATATCAGCACACTTCAGAAGGAGTATTTCCAGAAGAGAAATTAGATCAATTCAGAAGCAGTAATCAGAATTTGAAGGCGTAAAATCTCTCTGATATTTACAGCTGTCATCTATTATCTGATGATGAACACGTATCTGTACGGTTAGTACAAAGCGTGCAGTTGAAAAGACGCCGACCTAGGTAACTGTATTAAATCATTTCATTTACTGCGTTCTCTCTCCTAATGTCATTTCTCATTAAATGCATAATGATTTCTTTTTAAATCTTTTAAATAACCCGCTTCATCTTCATTCCCACTTTTTCTTTCTTTCTCTCTCTTTTGTGCATTCACCTCGTTGCATCTCTCTTCAAACCCTAGTTCTTGATTTGATCTCAAAGCATTATCATAATGAATCCATCTTCTCGTTCATCAATCTCTAAAGATAGTATCACTTCCACACAGAATCGTTTAAGCAAAAATGATGCTCCGTTGAAAACATGCTTAATACCCACGAAAGAACTTGAAGTTCTATGTGAATCGGCTGTGGACGTCAACAACCTTAAAGCAAATGGCTTTCAGTGTGATGCAAGAATCTTTGAGCAAGGATGGTCTAAATATCTTGATAGATTGGTTGGTCCAATTTATCCTGAACTTGTAAAGGAGTTTTGGGTACATGCAACAGTTACCCCAACTGCCATCATTTCATTCGTGCTAGGGCATGAAGTGACTATCACTGAGAAACTCATCAGAAAGCTGTACAATCTTGATGATAAAGAAGGTTGGTCTGAGTTTCAACCCCATACAGTTGACTGGACTTTAGTTGAAAAACAAATCTCTACGGTTGTTGGAACTGATTCTCACTTCACAGGCAACTTAAGGCCTTTTTATAAAGTATGGGCTGAGATTATTCTGGGTTCTCTTCATCATAGAAAAAAGATGCGCTGCTCCTCCTACATCAGTCCGACTCACAAGTATACTCTTTTCTGCATTGGCAAAAAGATAGAGATCAACATCTCTCATATTCTATTTGAGAATCTGAAAACCTCTATCTTTGATTCAAGAGAAGATGAAAGGGCGAAGTACCCTCATATTCCAAGAACAACCATTCCTTTCGGAAGGATGATTTCAGACATTCTGATTGAAAGCAAAGTGGTGGACTCCATCAGAAATTGTAATGCCTCGCATTTTCTTGGAGTAACTCAAGGTCCCATCTTCAATGGTGTTGATCTGTTCGGACTGGAAGTCATTAAGAATGTACCTGTTATGTGCACAAGCTTTCCTGACATTCTGTCTAGAAGAATTGCTGTTAAAGGGTTCATCTCTCTGTTTCATAAAGAACTTGATCAAGTTGTCAAGTTTTACTTGGAAGATTGCGTGAGGAAGCAATCAGATGTTGATCCTGCTTGGATTCGTGGCAGAGTACTTCCGTCTAAAGAGGATATTCTGAAGAAGGATAAGAAGGAACGACAGGCGAGGTTAAAAAGAAAGGCTGAAGAAGATGAGGCTGAAAGAGCCAAGAAGTTAAGGGTCACCTATGATCCTGACAAGGTGGGATCTTCTGAATACAGAAATAAGAGGATCAGAGACTCCCTACACAGAACCAGATCTTCAAGGCAGGTTTATACTCCACCTCCTTCTGTCCCTAAACCTTCTCCCCAATCACCTCCTTCTGGACCAAAAGTAAACTTCACTTTACAAAATCCTTCTCCATCATCCTTCTCCTCTCCCATTCTAAACCCCACACCATTGAGCATTCTTCCACCAACTCCTTCTGATAATTTCCCCTCACCAATTCCCTTTACAAATACTCCACCCTCTCCTCAATCCATCCCATCTGACACTCCAGCCTCATCAATCATTCTCTCAGATCTCCCCTCCTCCTCAACCACCGCACCTCCACCTTCTATATCCCATCCATTACCTACCAGAAAATCCCAACCCTACTGTCTTCTCTATCCTGACTACAAATTCACCTTCAATCCGCCTGAACCTGAACCTTCTACATACCTGGAACTCTTCAGACATGAGGTGATTAGCAGTCTAGACCTTCTGAAGGATGCATTCCTAAATGGTCTGGATGATGTTTCTACAAGGAATCTCTGGAGAAGATTTCGCAAGGATTTTCAAGTAGAAGCAATGGGAGTTCAGAAAAGACTAGTGGCTGCTGCCCCTGGTTACCCTGGTTACCTTCTGGAGGAAGATAATGGTATATACTACCATCCTCTCAGAAATTGTGTTGCTGCGGAAGAGAAGCCCTTTGTGGATGAGATGGAACAGTTGAGACTGGCTGCTGCAATGGAAGCAAACCCATGCAGGGACATGGTTCTCTGGATTCCTGAGTATCCTGTTCTGCTTGGAGACTTCAAGACCTTATTTGACTTTCTGAGGGAAAACCCTTCTAAGAAAGATCCAAACTTGGTCATTCCAGAAGTTGTTGACCCACCAGAAGTTGAAGGTCCTTCTGCTCCCAGGAATCTTGCTGCCATTCTTCAGGCACTAGAGAATGGAGACTCTGAAATTCCTGCTGCAGAGTATGGAAATGCTTCTATGCAAGAAGCAGATGCTGAAGATCATGTTGCTGAATCAGACCCTGTTGAGGATATCCCAGCAAATGATACTTCTATGGAAGCTGCAGATCAACATGCCATTCCTGTGGTTGAAAGCGGTGAAGCTTCTTCTGATGAACCTTCTCGTCTTGCAAGGACTCTAGAAGCGATTCAGAGGAGACAGGATGAGCAAAGCTCACTCAATGACAAGTATGATGCTTTCATTGAAAGGCAAGAAGGACACAACAACGATGTTAAAGAGATGCTGGCCAAGATCTTGTCAAGACTAGGGCCATCTTAGATTGAGTCTGTGTTGTTTCTTTCTTTTCTTTGCATCTGTTTTGTTTCTGTGCATCTGATCTTTTCGTCCTGTACTTTTGTACCCATTGGTTGAACCTTAATGAAATCATCTTCTTCCTCCATGTGTTCTGTTTTATTCATCTGAATCTTTTCTATTTTTTGATGATATGACAAAAAGGGGGAGAAATACTGTGATAAATGATTTGACTTAATCAGTTGCATTCACTAACAAGAACTGCAAGTTCTATATGGTTTAAGTGTTTTGCAGGTACAGAGAAGTGAAGTGAATCTTCAGAAGCAAACACTAGAAGCAAAACCATAAGAAGCGTTATTCTGTAAAAGGAATAAGCTCTTGGAAACTGAAGCAAGCTGAGTGCTGTCAAGCTTCAGGAATCAGAAGCACGATCAGAAGCACTGATAATAGAATTTGAATATCATTGTCTTTCCTGTTCTGACAAAATTCTATTTGCTCTGATACATATAATGTTATGGCTCTGATACATTATTTGCTCTGATACACGTTTTTAGCCTAAATGCTCTGATACATTTGGCTCTGATACATATCATGTATTTGAATATACATTTTATGTTCTAACTCGTTCATGCTGACTTTTGTCGTTTAGTTTTTGTTCTGTAACATTTCAGGATGTAGAGATGCTCTGATGATGCTCTGGTACATTCAACAATGTTCTGATACAAATCTAGCATGAAGTGATGATTGGTAGACATTCAAAGTTCTGAAGCTATCCGAGGGAAGCAGAAATCAGAAGATGTGAATGTTCTAAAAGATCCAGAAAACTCAAGTTCTGAAGCTGTCCTGAATGGAAGCAGAAATCAGAAGCTGTGAATGTTCTGAAGATCAAAGAAAGTCAAGTTCTGAAGCTGTCCTGAATGGAAGCAGAAGTCAGAAGCTGTGAATGTTCTGAAGATCAAAGAAATTCAAGTTCTGAAGCTGTCCTGAATGGAAGCAGAAGTCAGAAGCTGTGAGTGTTCTAAGGATCTAAAGAAATTCAAGTTCTGAAGCTGTCCAATGGAAGCAGAAGTCAGAAGCTATGAATTCTCTGAAGGCAGAAGCTTATATGATCGTCTCTACCGAAATAATCAGGGAAGTCTTTTATTAAAGTTCTTCGAGTATTTATTTCAGGGGGAGATTATTTATCTCAGGGGGAGATTGTTAATCTCAGGGGGAGACATATTCATATGCTTATGCTATAGCTGTGTAATTTGTCTTTTGCCGTCTACTCTTTCTGATCGCAAATTCATATCATTTATATATGTTTTTGTCATCATCAAAAAGGGGGAGATTGTTAGAACAAGATTTGTTCTTATCAATTATCTTAGTTTTGATGATAACAATAATATGAATTTTGCTTAAGATAATATGGTACTCTAATCCAATGCAATTTCCCTTTCAGGAAATATATAAAGAGTACGCATAATTCAGCGCTCAGAAGTTGTGTCTCAAATGGTTCAGCATGCAACATCAGAACATGGTCTGGCAAGACATCAGAAGATGGTCGAAGCAGAATCAGAACATGGGTCTATGGAAGCATCAGAAGAACATGAGATCAGAAGCACTGAAGATCAGAAGATGGTATCACGCAACAGAAGCACTTCAAGATCAGAAGATCAGAAGATGCTATGCACCAAGCTGTTTTGACTCTGATGATATTCAAACGTCGTATTCACAAACATCAGATCAGAAGGAAGTACACGTGGCAGACTACGCTGACTGACAAAAGGAACGTTAAAGCTACTAAAGGCAACGTCAGTAGACACAGCGTGAACAAGGCTCGAGGTAGTTGACAAAAGCGTATAACATTAAATGCAATGCTGTACGGAACACGCAAAGCATTAAATGCACTCAACGGTCATCTTCTCAACGCCTATAAATATGAAGTTCTGATGAGAAGCAAGGTTACCAATTCTTAACAACTCTGAACGAAAATAAACTTGCTGAAACGCTATTCAATCAAAGCTCAGAATCTTCATCAACTCACTACATTGCTGTTGTAATATCTTAGTGAGATTAAGCTTAAACTGTAAGAGAAATATCACAGTTTGTGATTATAGCTTTTAAGAAGCATTTGTAAACTCTTGAATAGATTACATTAAGTTGTAAGGAACTAGAGTGATCGTGTGATCAGTATACTCTAGGAAGTCTTAGCAGTTGGCTGAGCAGTTTGTAACTAGAGTGATCGTGTTGATCAGAATACTCTAGGGAAGTCTTAGGAGTGAACTAAGCCTAGAGTGATCGTGTTGATCAGTAGACTCTAGAAAAGTCTTAGAAGTTATCTAAGCAGTTGTTCCTGGAGTGATCAGTGTGTGATCAGAAGACTCTGGAAGACTTAGTTGCGGACTAAGTGGAAAACCATTGTAATCCGTGCGATTAGTGGATTAAATCCTCAGTTGAGGTAAATCATCTCTGCGGGGGTGGACTGGAGTAGCTTCGTTAACAGCGAACCAGGATAAAAATAATTGTGCAATTTATTTTTATCGTCCAAGATTTAAAGTCACACTTATTCAATCCCCCCCTTTCTAAGTGTTTTTCTATCCTTCAAAGTGATGCACATGTCTACGAACTCCAGTCTCTCTCTGATCTGGTCGCCCGAGCTTCGTCAGGAACCATGTTATGCTCCCAGTCTACAAATACATCATCTATCTGCCGACGGGTCATCAAGATAGGAGCGGAGAAAAGAGGGTCACAAGGTATCGTCTGACAGTACCCGAACTGTCGCATGACGCGCTCCAAAAGATAACGAACAATGATGGTCGAACTGGAAGTCAACTATCCAGAATATAAGGCAACATCATCCCACGCAACCCTCTCACGGTGAGCAGCATAACAGTCGTATCAGATGTCCTATGCAGCCATGCGGTCAAGAGCGTGCCTGTAAGGCTCCAGCACCTAGTTCCCTCTAAGGGAGATGAAGGCACTAGCACGCGACGTAGCCGCAGTGTAGCCATACACCTCTCCCTAACCAATGATCATGGGAAAGTGTTGTAATATCTAACCCTGGAAAAAAACACGGGGATCAAACATTATCACAAATATATAATGAACAACTTTGAGAAAAGTATAATGATATAAGATTGTTACCACTAAGAGGGGAAAATAATGCACACGTTTACCAGCGAACTCGAGAGAAAAAAAAACAACTTTAGTGAAAATTTGATTTTTGAGGTTGAGAGAAAGTTGGAGTTTGGAAATGAGAAAGGTGAAGAAAGAGGGAGGAGAAGAATCTGGCGCCAGTTTAACATAAAATTCTTCTGTGGATGCATATATGGAAGTCTTCCGTAGATGCACCTACGGAAGAAAACAACTTTGAAACAAAAAAAAGTGCTTCTGGAGGTACATCTACGAAAGTATGAGGCATTTTTAGTAACGCACATGGTGCATGAAAGACCCAAAGGGTGAGATTAGAGATTCTCTTTTTAAAAATGGAGGAGACTAAAATATTTTCAACAATTATAAAATAGAGAGAACAAAAAAAAGGTTTTAAAATAAGAGGCTAAAAAATTAAAACTATCAAAATAGGGGATCTAATTTCTTTTAAGCCTCATAAAAATTGAAATTTTAATTTTTGAAAATTAAGACTTAAAACATTCCCCTTCATAAAAAAAAAACTCTTTCTTGTACAACCACACAAACTAATAAATTCTATATATCATATTGTCATGGTTTTTTCCTTCTTTCAACCACACTTCATTATCATAGTGTTTCTTTCAAACATAGTCATGTCATTCATTTCATTTATAACCTTAATTCTAACAATTTGAACAAGACATAAACCATATATATCACCCTCGAATATTGTGAAATTATGTTTTATGTTTGAAATTTTTGCTCAAAGAAACTAACGCGCATTATCACGTGAACACATTCTAAAGTCAACAATAATACCATTAAATGTATTATCGATATTGCATTTTAGCATTTCACTTGGTAGTTTATTTCACCAAATTAAAGGGATTTATACCTAGATTTATGTCCTTCGTAACACGACACTACTAAAAAATGCATGATGTGATATCTTAAATTAAATTTTTTAATAAATAGTCTCCCACTCACAAAATCATCCATCAATGCGTGATATGGAATTGTCTCCCATTCTCAGCCTATAAATAGTCATCTCAACATATTTCAACACTTTTCCCTGTTAGAACTCTTATAGATACAAGCTTCCTCTTTTTCTCCATCTTCTTCGCCTCAAAAAACCCTCTTTTTTTCTTCTAATATCTTTGCAACAATGGAGCCTTCCACCACTATTAGCAAGGATTCCTCAAAGAAGGCTCAGAAAAGCAGGAAATCTACTAGATTTCCTTTAGCTCACAAGATCCTGGGACCAAAAGTGGTTAGCAACCAACAATATGTACCTCGGTTGTTCTCTGAAGAACATCGAAGAATATATCATTCTCAAGTATTGCTTCCCATCTCTATAACTGGTGAAATATATGCAATGGAAACATGGAAACACCCATCCGACCATGACACCCACTGAAATTTCCAGCTCAAGATTTTATAGAAGAAGACATGGAAACACCTTTGATTGGGTTTGTCTTTAAAGAATACATTGATAAGTGAAATTCTGGCACTAGCAATACAGATGTCAAGACAAATTTATTAACACAAATCACAATGCTAGGACAGATGTTATAACATCATCTGCTGACAAAAATACTTTCTAAAACAGGAGATTATGTAGAAAGTAAATTACAGAAAAATAACAACACAATCAATTGTTAACCCAGTTTGGTACAACTCACCTACTTTGGAGGCTACCAAGACGGGAAGGAAATCCATTATAATAGTATTATTTCAAAGCCTAAACAGTCCAAATTTATAACGTATCACATAATCACTACTTCTATGCAATTTCTACCTAGGAACCTCATAGATATGAGAACCCCCTCTCACTTTCCACAATCACCTCAGCGATTAAAACAGTCACAGTCCCAACAACTAAACAAAATAACCAAATAGAAGAGTACACTTCCAATAAACAGTACTCAATTAAAAACCTTAACTATGAACAATACTTAACTCCTTGCTTAAAAGCTCATGAGTGAAAATAATAACTTGATATACAATCAAGTAACAATCAGTCGAACTTAATGTATCAAAAGATACATGAGTGACATACAAAGAAAACACAAAGAACTCGAACTCCTCTCAAAACCTAAACACTTATTTTGCACCTACTCTTTGTTGTTGTGAATGCTTGCTATTCTAGGTTTAGCAAGTCCTTATTTTTAGACTCTTGTAGTATGAGCTTGAACTCTTGAATCAAATCAAATCTTCTCCTTTTCAATCAGCTGCAAGTTCTTCACACAAAACAGGAACAAATCAAGTAAAATCAAATCCAAGTTTTCTAAAAAGTCTCAAAGATCTTTTTATGAAACCAAATCAAATCTGCATTGTCCCTAAAATATTCTTGATTGGTTACGCCTGTATAAGCACTGGAATCCTCCAGAATATCATATTTTTCAATTAAATCTTCAAGGAACTAAACCAGCTGAACTGTCATGATGTTCAAGTATAACATGTCACAACATTTGGCAGAACATCTGTCAAAACACATGACAGCAGATTTTGTAATGACAGTTGGTCAAGTTGTTACAACATATTGCTCAACATCATATAAGAACCATGTTTTAGAAAAATTAATGTCAACCATAAAACCATGGATCTAACAATAAGATTCATAAGCAACACAAAGCAAAGTAAAGGGAAGCAAATATGGGGATGGCAAAAATGAAGAAAATGTGATTGGGGAAGATGAAGGAAACGTGACTAGGGAATGAGAGAAGACAAAATTAGTTTAGGGTTGGGGAAAATGTCCTCTAATTCACTTGTTAAGGTATTTTATTCAATATTTTCCATGCTGTCATTCAATTAAACAAAAGAAAATTAATTATTTAATCCACATGTATAACTCCATCATACTTCGTTAGAGGCATTTAGCGTCAGAGACCAATTGTGTGGATGAAAAATTTTCGGAGAATAATTCTTTGAAGGAAAATTTTAAAGAAACTAAAAACAAAATTGACAATATTTATGAGAACCAAAAATATAAATATATTTTAAATAGAATTTTTAAAACCAAATCAAACTGCATAAATATATTTTAATATTTTGATATTTTATATTCTATATTAGTACATTATATTACATTAATATATTATTAGTTGGTTTTTAGTTTTAATATGTTTTTTAATTTATTTTAATTTCTTATAAATTATTTTATTTAAACATAATTTATAAACTTTAACCCAAAATATTAAATTTTAATACATCATATGTTACTATTTAACTAGTGTGCATACCCGTACGTGGCACGAGATGTATTTGCTTATGTTAAAAAATTGCTTTTGTTTGGCAATAAGAAAATACAATTGTATAATGAGAAAATTATCCTTCAAACTTATAGAATGAGGCATAAAATACACATCAATCATATCTATTTTCCACTTCATCTATCCTATTTTTCAAATTTTAATCATGTGCATCATATTTTCACATTGCTATCAAGTCATTAACAGGATACACTTAAGTTGAGAAAAATATTTGGCTTTAAATTGAATCTTCACTAATGATATAATATTTTTTGAACTACCAAAATGGATTCAATCCCTTGTTGGAGTATTCACAATCAATAATTTTTTGTGCCAACACAATTATGCATAAGCAAAGTACTAAGAAATAACTTTGAATTGCACTAAACTCAGAATAAGCAAAAGAAAACTTGGCATAATTGCACTTCTTAAATTTCGCACAGTCCTTATCACATCCTTCCTAAACTTTTCACCGCACATAAGACAAATCTGATATATGAACAATGAAGCAGTCATTGAGATGTAAAATTTCAATTGCAACAAAGGCATTTTTATAAATTGATCATAGTCTAAAAAGGAAACTAAATCTAACATGAATGAGAATATAAAATAAATACTTTTGCTATGCCAATTTTCCATAAAGTTCTTAAAGTAAATGATGTCTCATAAGCTAAATGAAAGGATAACATGATACAATGGTAGTGTTGTGGTAATGTATTTTCCTAATTTTACATGAGATATATAGTCATCATCAAGCAATTTATCTTTACTGCAAGGGATAAATACTACATAGCAGTTAAATCAAACATGATTCTATTAGTTTATATGATAGTCATTGCAGAATTGTCAAGTGTTGTGGCTACATATAGTAATGCCTATGCCTTAATTAAAAAGAATGAATCTTAATAATTTCTTTATACAATATTGTACCAGTTATTATTTTCAAATGTAAAAATTAAAATCATGTATTTTCCTGTTGAATATGATATGTTGATTTTATAATATAAACAAATTTCATGAGCAAAGAGTTCCAATTTCTTTAACAACCGTGTCATTCTACAAATTTGATTTGAATTGGTGTTTTGTGGTCCTAAACGCTCCAGTATTAGCGGCGACACCAAAGGACTAAAAATTATAAGCAGCTCCCTTATGAATCTTATTTTTAAATCGAGTTGGCAGAGCCTTTTTAACAGAAGCTTGGATTTTGTCACCCTATGAATTTACAAACAATAAAACCGAAGAATAAATCATATAATACAATAGACCAAGAAAAATTAAAGGAAGCAACAACTAACCTTCTCATCCACAAGAACCATTTCCATACTTCTGCTTCTGATTCATATATGGTACAAATGCATAACAGAATAACTCAAACGATAATGTTCCATGACTCCTTTGCATAAGTGATTTTCTTAACAAAATTTTGTCCTATAAAAGCCATTATTGTAACCTGACACAAAAATTTGGAGGAGAATTCGTGAATATAACACTGCTATGGAAATCGAAAGCGATATGAAATTAGAGATGAAATATGATATATATATATATATATATATATATATACGATTTCATCAGGAATAAACACAAATCAACAACAAATAAACAACACAGTCAAATATTTACCTAGAAATCCAATGGATGAAATTGATGATGTGCTGACTCGGGTTTGGAAAAAGAGAAATCATTGATGACATGTGAAGTGAATCGATAAAAGTTGCATCCGAATACATTGAATATGAGATGAATCATGAAGGAGAAAAGAGAAAGCATTATTTTTTCAGGAACCGAGGTTCGTTGGAAGTGGAAGGGATGGATTTACTCATTGAATTCTTTAGTAACAAAGGTTGCAAAGGCGCGTCTATCCATTTTTCGGCATTGATGCATGTTTCTTTGAAGTTGAACCGACACAACAATAAATTTAATACAAAAGCCCAACATTAAATTGAACGTGAATGACCCATTAAATTAATAAATTATAAAAAATAATATTATAGAAACTTAAACAATATTATAATAATTAATAATTATAACAATTAATAATTTAATAATATTGTTATTAATGGAAACATTTCCTATAATAGTTAAAACTAAAATAGCACGGACTCTAATATGCTGACAAATGACAAACTTGTCAAAGAACTCATCTTGCTTTATTATATCCTATGATATTAAATCTATTATTATATCAAATTATTATAATATTTATTATTAATTACAAAAATATAATCTATACATATACAAACAATGTAAAATAATTTTATACTATGAATCAATGAACAACTTATATTCAGCCAACTCATCTGAATATTTTAAATTATTTGAATAACATGATAAATTGTTAGTTTCTTATTAGATGACACTATAAAATCAGTGCATATTGGATTAGTCGGTCGGAAGACCGGATACTAAGATTTCCAAAAAAAAAATTTTAATCAATGCATATCATTTAAACTCTTAAATAAAATAAATTCAGATCAAAATTTTAAAAACTGTTACTTAAAACTAGTGTGTATACCCGTGCAAGGCACATGTTTAAATTTATAAGAAAAAATATTTTAGATTTATTTATTATTTATAATTAAAAATGAAAAAGTTTTAACTGTTAATATATATAAAGTTAAAATATTTTTTTAAGATGTAGAATTTAACAATTAAAACTTGTCAAAATACTCATCTTGAAAAAGTTTTTAAAATGTGAAACTTAGCAAATTTTTCAAAATATTCATCTTACTTTATTATATTGTATGATATAATCAAGGCCGGCCCTGGGCCAGGGCAAGCAGGCCCATAGCCCAGGGCCTAAAGAAAAATAGGGCCTCACATTTAGGTGGTGGGCTTTGTAAGTATTATAATTAAATCATTTTATATATATTCTTTGTTGAAAAGTTAATACAGACTTGTGACTATGTACCAGCGGCAGCATTGCAATATTATGAGTTTTCTTTCCAACCAAATCTTGAGTTCAATACTTGTAAGAGGCAACTTTTTTTAGTTTTTTTTTCAAAAACCGTCAACAGTAATTTGTTTAAAATATTTGGGCATATATTTGGACATGAATAAACAAACCCCCGATATTATGAATGGAAAATACTTAGATGGACACAGCTATACCACCTGGATTTACACACAACCAATAACATTTTTTATTAATTAAATAATAAAACTAAAATTATCTCTCTCCTCCATTATCACAACCACCCTCCCTGTTGCCAATTAAAAACGAAATTAAATTTTAAATAAATTTAAATTCTCTCTCTTCTTATTGGTTGTTCCTAAATATATGGATTTAGGTCCGTGTCCATGCAAGAATTGCTCATTATGAATATCGATGAGATTCCCTCCCACCGAGCAATTAATGTTTAACCATAAACTTTTGGAATCAAAAAGATATATATATATATATATATATATATATATATATATATATATATATATATATATATATATATATATATATATATATATATATATATATATATATATATATATATATATATATATATATTTCTTTAATTAAAAGAATATTAAATAATATTTATTTTCATAAAATTAAATATTTAAAAAATTATTATGTTGACTAAAATTCATTATTAATTTGCTTAAATTTTTTATTAGGTGTTCATTTTTATTATTAGCCCGGGGCCTCTAAAAAGTCGGGACCGGCCCTGGATATAATAAAACAAAAATAGTTCTTTAGCAAGTTTGTCATTTGTCAATTAATTAGAGTGCTTACTATTTTAAAAATACTATTAATATTAATATTACTATAATCATCTTTAATTTATATTTGATTTTTTAATTTGTTATTTAACTATTATATTTTTTATTGTTACCTAGTCAAATATCTGTTACTTACATTTCTATTTGTTGTATCAATTATAACCGATTCAAGTCTTCCATGCAAAACTGAATATATCTATTTCAACGTTCAATAAAAATTTAATTTTTCACTCTACTCTTTTTTTTCTGTAATCAATTATTATATATTAAAGAGAGAACCCAAGTTCTCCAAAACACACAAATACAACAGAGTTAGGCTACAACCAAGAGAGAAAAATTACACACCGATTGCACTCTACGAAAAAAAACTACAACGGATTATTGGTAAATTCATAAAAGTCACAATTGGGATGCTTAATTTTTCCTACGTGAGCCCATATCCAAGCCAAATATTTTATCTCCCAAACTATGTCCAAAACGTTCCAAGAGTCATTGTTAAAAACAATACTGTTTCTAGTCAACCAAAGAGTCCAAACCACCACTAGCCATACTACTCAGAGAGAACTCAAAAATAAATATTTATTTTGCATTTCATTTTAATTTGAATATTCTATTAAAAATAAATATTTAGGCACAATTATCTTAAAAAGATAAATATTTATTCTTTTGATAATATTTTAGTATTATTAGAAAAAAATATAAGAATTAAATGTATTGAGACATTCTTCTTAAAGGGTGATCTTTGTTGTCAATTGTTGAAAGTATTTTTGGGTAAATATTTTCGGTAATATATCGTATCCACAGGGATTGGTTAATATCACTGCCGTTCTATAGTTGTTTATTTTGAGTTAGGAAAATTGAGTTGGTTTGTTTTATGATTCTAATAATATCAAAAGTAAACAATAAATTAAAAGCGAGTAATGAACTGTTGTTAACGATTATAGAAAAAGATGTTGAACCTTAGGGTTCATCAACCTATTCCTATACAATTATCAATTAATTCACAATTGAACAATCTTTTGAATCATTATCTTCACTTATCCTCAAATAAGATTCCATGTCTGCAAATCAAATTAGATAACTCTTACCGGTATGAGATTCGATCTCTCCAAATATCAATAACGATAATAGTAATTAAGAACGATAATTATGAAAACTCAATCCCAATTCCATCTCTGCAAATTGGTATTGAATCAATATAGTAACCTAGGGCAAAAGTTAAATCCTTTCTTTCGATCAAAGATTCAACGATAATTTAAGAGTAAAAACAAGATTACTTATTGATAATGAATTCAAATAATTGTTCACAGGAATTAATTAATGGTATTGTATATTCATAGGTTAACTACTACCTTAGATTCAACAAAAGGGGTTTAGCTCTCCATAGACATGAAGAACACACAAAGATTAATGGAAGAACTCATCTTCATCAAAGGAATGTCTTCGCTTGATAGAGAATTGGTCTTCAATTGATGATTGTGGCTGCACCTTCAGATTGCTCTCCTAATTTCGCTCTTCACAAAGTTCTCTAACCACCCTTTTCTCTTGGAAGCTAGGGCTTTTAAACAGAATTTTTGGGCTTTTAACGCCGAGGCCGCGGCGCGGCAACGGGCTGGCGCGGCGCGCCCCTCAAACAGAGATATTTTCGCGGCGCAAGGAAGAACTCTCGCGGCGCGACCTTTGCAAAAACCAACTTTTTCCTTTGCCTTTGAGACTTCAAGCTCTCTATCCTCCTCATGTTCTTCTTAAGTTCCAATTCAGCTCAAAACCTGCAACAATAACACCCACAAGTGATTCGATTTGCTTTATACATGAACTAAACTTATTCAGTTCAATTCTTCATAAAAACCTATGGATTCATCACATTTTGCATTGGTTTGGAGACTAAATCACTTCTATTAACACATGAATTTACCATTAATTTACTCCTAACAAACTCTCCCCAACTTAGAGTTTTGTTTGTCCCTAAACAAAATTACTTACCTCCAGCAAAGTTTACCGACAATCAAGCAACAAGTTTTTCAAAAAGTTTTTCTCAAGTGGTTCAATCCAGTAACTAAGTCAAATACTCCTCTTCTACCTGCAAACTCAGAACATCCACATGAAACAAACGTTGAAAGCAAATTACCTCCAGAAGTTCAAAACACTACACAATTGTAATTGAATCAGCACTAATCACTCTCATCAAAAAGTATGATGAATAAAAGAGGGGTTAAACACTCATCCAAAAAATTAAATCAACAAAGATCCATATCATACGTTCACCAAATTGCTAGCATCAAGTACTGTGGAATCTGAGAATCAGAAGGTCTTTCTAGGGTTGTAATGCGGTTTAGATTCAAAGAAAAGAAGATAATCAAGGGTTGTTCCTAATCTAGGGAAGCATCCAAATCATAACTCATTCCTTCTTCTCTATAACTTTAATTCTCTCATCCGTTCATCTTTTTTCCATTCGTAGCTTGGTTTTTCTTTTTCACTTTTTTTTTTCCAACAATCGTTATATTCAAACGTTGTTACTTCTCTTTTTTTTTCAAGCTACGACTTCTTTTATCTTTCACCAATTACCATAAGTACTTACTCTTCTTTTGAATGTGACTCTCCCCAACTTGGAGATCAACCTGTATTCAGATTATATGAATGCTCCCCTACTTTCTAAAAAGGGTCAAAGAGAAAACACATCACCAAATTTTATGATTGATGGTTCGAAACAAAACTTTTTATTGAGATCAAAACTCACCAGCTATTTCCTTGGTGCATATTATGATACTTACCTTGACCTCAGGCTCAATGAATGGTTAGCAAAGGATCACACTCTCACAGAAGAAAATAATTTTTACGGTGGAGTCGGCTCAAAGAACTCTCAAATTCAAACAATTGCCTAAATCACTTCCACAGATTTCCACAGACGATGCAACAACCGGTTTAGCATGATACGAACAAGTCAAAATAATTGATGGTCTCCTGCATATAGTAAACAATGGAAAGCTTTCCTCACAATGGTTAAGGCTAAGCTGATCCAATAAACAATGTACCATAACGAACTTCTGACAGTATTTACTAACACCTTAAGTTTCATTGCACACATTAAGAGTTTGAGTTTGAAAATTCATACCTGCTTTGTTACTTATTGAAAAAGAGAGTGAAACTGAAAAATTTTGAACATTCACTTCCTACCACTTTCATACATGTTGCTTCATTGTTGATACTTCGCTTGAGATTCTCGTTTTGTTATGGGACTACTTACTCTAACTGGGAGCAAATAACAAACATAAACGCATAAAATTGAAAAATGCAAAAGAGTAAATCCACCCCCAAACTTGAACTAAACATTGACCTCAATGTTTCGTAACAAGCCCGAGAGGGTTGACTCACAGAGGGTATTGCAATATCAATTGCCTCTTCCTAGCTTTCACCAGAAAGGTTCCCTTATTATTTCCTGAAATAAAAATAAACAAAACAAAATAAAACATTAGAAGCGTGGTTTGCCTCCCACGAAGCGCTTCGTTTAACGTCGCATGGCTCGACGGTTCATGGTTGAATCATCAACCATTGTCTCTTTTCCTTGGTACTTTTCTTACCAATGTGAAACCCCAAAAGTATTTAAAGTTTGCATGTTTGGTTTCTTCATCCTTAATTCTTATCACTTCAACTCGCAATCTCTCTTCCTTCATTTGTTTTTTCCTCTCCTCGAGAGAGATAACCTCCTTATCCGTTAATTTCCTCGTCGGTGAGAACCTATCCTTGATGAATTTGGCACATCTTGACTTAAACTCTAAACCTTCTAAAGATGGGATGGTGATTTGCAAACGGCTAAACATTTCCATTGGTCGAAAGCAATGGCTCTCCTTCCCTTCTTTATTAGGAACTTGTGGAGGAATTAATTCCAATGAGGGTTTATGCTCATTTGCATTACTACTCTCCTTCAACTCTAAGTCCACCATATTCTCTTTTGAAAAAGTTTCAACTTTTGAAGTTTCTAACTCATGCACAACTTCTTTAATTATATCCTCCTTTTTTGTTCCTTCGACTAACACATCATCTACTTTTTTAGGAGGTCTTGGATAAGGTAGCTTCATTGAGAACTCATACTCACTTTCTATATTTTTCTTGATGTTTACATGCTCTATATTATCCTTTTCAACAACATCTTCCTTGTCATCATCATTGTTTTCAACTTCCTCATCAATCACTTTTACACTCCTTATAGAAGTAGCATTGCAGGTTTCTACACAAGTCATAGGGTTTTGAAAAGTTGAGACTTGACTTACGTTTTGCTCGGTGAAGAATTTGGTAAGTTGAATATCTTGCGTTTCCCGATTTTGTTGAATGGCTAAAGAGAATTGCATGAATTGATTCATGGTTTCCTCTAACTCAGTGGGTCCTCTTTGATAACCTTGATTATAGTGTGAAAGCCCTTGTTGTTGGTATTCATGGTTAGCCATCTGATACTCCATCGCATCTTCCGGTATGCCCCATCCGATATCATGAAACTCACTAACTTGAGGTGTGAACTGTGACACACTTTGAAAGAGATACTCCATTTGTTGAAAAAGGATCTCGTTTTGAGCATGAATCGCGTCATTTGTATTCGGGTCAAACATTCTGACAAACAAACATCTATAAAACTAGCAAACAAGTGAAATAACAAGATAAAAAAATTATACAAAAATAAAAATTAAAAGACTATTGCAATAACAAAATCTAAAATAATGTAATTAACTAAAAATCTAAAATAAAGGAACTAAACTAAAAATCTAAAATAAAGGAACTAAACTAAAAATCTAAAATTAAGGAACTAAACTAAAAATCTAAAATTAAGGAACTAAACAAAAAAATCTAAAAATAAGTAAATAACTAAAAATCTAAATTTAAGTAAATAACTAAAAATAAGGAAATAACTCAAAATAGAAAACTATTGCAATGCGTGCAATATTTACACCAATCCCCGGGTCACCCGCGTGACAGGCGGGAATACTTACCAATCCCCGGCAACGGCGCCAATTTGTTGAAAGTATTTTTGGGTAAATATTTTCGGTAATATATCGTATCCACAGGGATTGGTTAATATCACTGCCGTTCTATAGTTGTTTATTTTGAGTTAGGAAAATTGAGTTGGTTTGTTTTATGATTCTAATAATATCAAAAGTAAACAATAAATTAAAAGCGAGTAATGAACTGTTGTTAACGATTATAGAAAAAGATGTTGAACCTTAGGGTTCATCAACCTATTCCTATACAATTATCAATTAATTCACAATTGAACAATCTTTTGAATCATTATCTTCACTTATCCTCAAATAAGATTCCATGTCTGCAAATCAAATTAGATAACTCTTACCGGTATGAGATTCGATCTCTCCAAATATCAATAACGATAATAGTAATTAAGAACGATAATTATGAAAACTCAATCCCAATTCCATCTCTGCAAATTGGTATTGAATCAATATAGTAACCTAGGGCAAAAGTTAAATCCTTTCTTTCGATCAAAGATTCAACGATAATTTAAGAGTAAAAACAAGATTACTTATTGATAATGAATTCAAATAATTGTTCACAAGAATTAATTAATGGTATTGTATATTCATAGGTTAACTACTACCTTAGATTCAACAAAAGGGGTTTAGCTCTCCATAGACATGAAGAACACACAAAGATTAATGGAAGAATTCATCTTCATCAAAGGAATGTCTTCGCTTGATAGAGAATTGGTCTTCAATTGATGATTGTGGCTGCACCTTCAGATTGCTCTCCTAATTTCGCTCTTCACAAAGTTCTCTAACCACCCTTTTCTCTTGGAAGCTAGGGCTTTTAAACATAATTTTTGGGCTTTTAACGCCGAGGCCGCGGCGCGGCAACGGGCTGGCGCGGCGCGCCCCTCAAACAGAGATATTTTCGCGGCGCAAGGAAGAACTCTCGCGGCGCGACCTTTGCAAAAACCAACTTTTTCCTTTGCCTTTGAGACTTCAAGCTCTCTATCCTCCTCATGTTCTTCTTAAGTTCCAATTCAGCTCAAAACCTGCAACAATAACACCCACAAGTGATTCGATTTGCTTTATACATGAACTAAACTTATTCAGTTCAATTCTTCATAAAAACCTATGGATTCATCACATTTTGCATTGGTTTGGAGACTAAATCACTTCTATTAACACATGAATTTACCATTAATTTACTCCTAACATCAATTTATTCATATATGAGACCAGAGAAAGTACTTATTTTATTTTCAACCGAGGTATTATTTGAATTTAATAATATAAGTTTTTGATAGAGAGTTTAATTACTTTAATCTATGATATCATCCCAAAACTACTAATTAGTAGTTTTAAAAAAAAGTATTTTAAAGAGTCAAAAGTGGTCGTTTGTGCTCATTATTTGGTTGAGATAGTCATCATTATGTCATCAACTATCCACCGATAAAAGGTATCATCTCATCATGAATGCCATTGATATAGACTATCATTCAACCACTTATGAAAGCTTATGAGTGAAAACTTATGAAAGTTGTTTAAATGTTGACTTACAAAATGGCCAGCTCCAAGAATCCAATAGAATTGTAGGTTTTTGTATGACCTAAAAAAGCTTTTGGTTGTTTTGTTATTTCCACAGTAGAGGGATGCTCTATCTTTTCCTAAGAAATTTTTAAGCCCTTCCCACATACATAATAAAGAAAGAAAAGAGAGAGAGAATTAGCCTTTGGTAGCAATGAAGGTAAGAAAGAAATACATTAAAAATGCATACTTGAGTTACCTAACCCAAACTTAAGTCCCTTTGGTAAATAATTAAGTATTCTTATTTATTTTCTTATTCTTATTAAAACTAACAGGAGAAAGGGACTTTTACCCGTCCATTAGAAATAAATTACATCACAATCTCTCATATGGGCATTGTAGATACTACAATGATGTTCAAAATCAAATACAAATGAAGTTCATGAAATAAATAACCTGCTGCAAATTACATTAATAACAATTGCTCAAATAATTACAAAGGCTCAAACTGATGAGCATAAATTTCAGGGGTTCATAGCAATGGCATCATCTTCACCGACTTCAGCTGTTTCACTGAACATGTACTTACTTTGATATTCCATCAACTACATCAAACATCATGAGGCAAGTAGATTATGATTTTTATCTGGATCTAGATGTTTGATAATAATCTCATGAATTCAAGTAGTTTGATCAAGATCAGTGATTGTTTGATCAAGATCAGACTATGCAAAAAGCAAGTAGATTTTGATTTATTTGAATCAAGTGGTCACCGATGTGCCTACTCTGTGGATACATGGGATTTGTGACAGCTAAGAAACCAAATACGTTTGGAACATTGATGAGTGCTAAATTGTTGTAAATTTGAGTGTGAATAATTAGCACTCATCGGCTTAATCCATTTGTTTTACATCAATAAACCTCCACTTTAGTCAATATTTGGTATAGTTTACGTTATAGTGTATATATTGCGTTATTGTGTAAATATCATTGAGTTTAATTGTTTTAGTCTCATTTTGGTAGGTATTCAAGCATTGATATTTATTCATAGTTAGATAGATCATTGAATAAGCTTTCCAACGCTTCGAACCGGGAGTAAATCGGAGTTACGGTTCTCAAGTTATGACCGAAATAGTGCAGAATTTTTGCTGTTTCTGATGTGTTCCGCCGGGCGAATTTTGGGCTCGCCGGGCGAGCCTGACTGACCAAAAAATGTGAAAAGTTGTTGTGTTGAGCCGCCGGGCGAAGCCATTTTGTCGCCGGGCGAAGCGGTGCTGACAAAAACACGTTTTAAGGGCCAAAAACACAATTTTTAGGTTATATTTTGGGTATTTTTGAACCCCAACTCATCAACCTTCCATTTTTGGTAGATTTAGCTTGGAAACAACATTTGGGACTTGCAAATGGATGATTCGTGAGTTGATTTCTCATCAATCGACGATGATAAACCGTGAGATGTTTGGTTTTCTTCTTTTCTTTTCTTTGTATTTCTCTTTTGTTGAGTTTGTATGTAAATTACTCTAAACACGTGGATGTTTGTTACTCTTTCTACTAGTTGTATAAAGTTTGCTTTACAAATCTTAATCGGTGTTTTTCTGATCTTTTTGCTTAATCGCTTTGGACTTATGTTGTATTATAAATATGCTTCGTGAATCTTGATTAGGAGAATACCTGTTAGTTATAGATGTTAGACATAGGATTTGGGGTTAATATCCACATGATATCGGAGTTTAATGCTTCTGTGTTGTTCGATCGGTTGAGACATCGTCGAAAGAGAAATATAGTTGAACTCTCGTCGGTGTTGCAGAAATGGACATTGATGTGAGAGGTATGTGGTGATTCTAATGAGTATTGTAGATTGAGTTCAACGGAGTGATAAATCTAAATTTGTGAGGATTAGTTTAGATTCAAACCAGATAAGTTATTCTCTATCAAGAATGTATTTATTTTATGTTCATATGTTATATTTTCCACTTTTACTTAAAACCCATTTAATCTAAACTCATAACTGCGGAAGCTGTTGAATGGCAGTTTGATATCACTAATCTTTGTGGACACGATAAATTCCCGGATAAATATTTCCAAAACTTTTGTTGCCTGCCACTTTACCGCTCTAACAAGCATGTTCAACCAAATAAAAATGTTATAGAAATTGAACAATCACTCGAAACAGAAACAAATAATGCACCTGCGACATGAAATGCCTAGAACAACATCTACCAGCTGCTCCTTAGACGGGTTTGGAACAACATCCACCTACATATCCATATATTATGTAAGCTTTTAACCCACATTAAAGTAGTAAAAAAAGATGAGTAAAACAATTTGCTTATCAGATTGAAGTGTTGCAAATATCTCCACAATGCAGCCATTTCCAATTTGCTCAAATAAACCTTCTACATAATATTTTTAATAGTTTAATCATCAATAAAATATTTTTCAAACATATAACAAAATAGTAAAATCAATTAGTGAAAGGGGATAAAGGTTCGGCTGATATACCGTCCACCCATGAGGCATAGAATTGGATCCCTTGGATTGTGAATCAACAGAGAAGGACCCACTCATGCTCTTGTGAGATTATCCTAATGATCTATGCATTATATGCCTTGATTTGTGGGACTTTTGGTTTCATCAGATGCTGAGAAATCAAACACAACACAAACAAAACCAGCAACAACTATGACAAAGAGCTATAAAACATAACCCTTGTAACATAATCAGTTCACAATTAAGACAACTATGAATCATAAAACCTTTACAAATACACTAATAATTTCAAAAAATGTAATAGAAAAAACGAGAATAAAAAGATAAACTTGGAGATATTGAAAAAAGAACAGTAATTTCACATATTGAAACCCACCCATATCTGATCCATGCCACTGAGTATTCTCAAATTCAAGATCATCATCTACCTCATTACCAGTAGGTGGTTCAATCACACTAAGAGCATTCCTCCGCAGATTCACTTCAATACCATTTATAAGAACCTGAAATTTCATGCATCAAACACATTGTAAAATAATCACAAAAATCGACCATCTCTAGAAAATAAGACTGATTTAGATCCAACTAAAATATAAAAATAAAAATTTTGACATAAAGATATAGTAAACCCATATACTATTTCTCAATTTATCCTACCAAAAGAGTTATGGTCAAAGCATGCATGTAACTAAGAGTAATAATCGGATATTGAACATCAACATAAGTTGAAAAAATCATCAAGTAGAAATTTTTACTCTTAAAAATAGGATTTTTTTTATAAAACAGGAAAAATTCAAGTTCATAATAATTACCTCTTATTATAACATCATCGCAATTAATTGATAATGATACAAAACATAAGAGAGTGAATCAGCGATGAACCTTGAGATTCTTTCAGATCTTCTCGTAGAATCTCTTGCTTCTTTTCCTTAGCCTGAGATACAAAACACTAAATAACGAAGATCTTTTGAAAAACGATTTGAATTTCAGAAGATAAGAATGGAAGGGAGCATAGGTTTGAACCATTAGTTTCCAATAGAGAAGAGTTTTTGATTGAGAGGTAGAATTAGATGCTTCCTTTATGATTGAAGAGTTCCTTGGTGTTCGGCATATTTGAAGTAGGGAGAGACAACCAAGTAACAGTTTACAGAAGAAAAAAACTCAAGATCGATGTTGAATGGCGATGGTGTGGAAGAATGAGAGATGTAGGTTTTTTGGAGGAAAGAGAGAGAGGATATAGATGGAGGAAATAAGGAAAAAATGGTTGTGAAATGAGAGCATATTCGTTAAACTCTCATTTGCGTTTTGCTTTCCCAATAGTTTCAAAATGACTTTACAACTCTCATAGTGTCTCTTGAATTTAAGACAATGTATTTGTTCAATATTTGAAAAACGGAAAGTTTAGCAATTTAAGTTTGCCAATAATTAATTATGGTAAAAAGAAATAGAAAAATTGGGTTAATAAGTAAAAATGTATTATTTATATAAAAAATAATGTATCTTCCAAATCCCAAATAACATGATATAAAGTGGAAGAGAAAAAATTAATAATTTATTGAGGGAAGAAAAAGTGACTGTTTGTATTCCACATTAGAGTAATTATAAAATGATATAAAAATATTAATATGACATTAAAAGAAATTTTCTTATATAGCATAAATCAAAATAGAAGAAAGCATGAGAGAGTGCCAAGTGGCAAACTTGCCAAAGTACTCATCTTACTTTTTTTGATTAAGAGAGAATTCATACCATAATTTTTAAGTTGATTGTATGATATGGACGAATGTTAAAATTCTTTTGGATGACAATATAAAATTATTTTACACCAACCGCATTTAATTTTAGTGAGTGGTGCTATTTAGTACGAGTAAAATTGAAGAAGAAACACAAAAACATATGTAACAGCCCAAATTTAATTAACTGACTAATTAAATTAAATAAGGATTTATTTACTTAATTTGGACTAAGTTTGATAATTAATTGGATCGTCGGTGTTATTGAGAAACATGTTGGGATTATTAAGTGAAGTTGGAATTTATTCGGTTAATCGAAGAATTAATAAAGTGGAATATGTAGAGAAATAATATTAGAAATAATATTATTTTTGGATTTTTATTTAATTGAGATAAAGTCGGATTTAATTGGATTAATTGGAAAATAATATTAAGGGTAATAATATTATTTGTTGGAGCATAATTATTTATTTGAACTACTCTATTTCATCAATTGGGCCTAATTAGTTAGGAAGTGGAATTATATGGGTTAAGCCCAATATGAATACTATAGTAAGGGTTGGAAGAGTAGAGGTATCATAACTTTGTTCATTTGCAAAAGAAGAGGAGAAAGGAGACTAAGAGAGGAGAAAGGAGAAAAAGCTAGGGGAAGAACAACAAGGGAGAAAGTTAGGGTTTGAAGCACATTGAAGAGGTAAGGGGGAGAATTCTTATTATTATGGGTTAGTATAATTGGGTCAATGGGTAGAAACATGTTTAGGTTGAAAACCCTAATTTTTATGGTTTTTAAATTGTTAGGTTTTGATGAATAATCTTTGAATTGTGATAATTGATTGTGTTTGGAATTGATATATTGGTATATTATAGAGACCCAATTATAGTTTGAGAGAACAATTTGGAAATGATTTCTCCCTGAGAATGAATACAATAGCGAGAAAAGAAAATTATGGGAATAGTGGCGTTGAAATGCACAAACTGGATATAAACTATGTCAATATTTAATTACTTAAATAGTATCATGATAGGAGGTGCAATTAGATATTTTAATTAGTAATATAATCATGTTAGTTGTTATTTGATTTAAATGTTTTGTTGAATTGGACTTTTCATTTGGGCCTTCTAGTTTAGTGTCACTATAAGTACTATATATGTAGTGTCTTTGACACAATTAAGGGTATAAAAGAAATCAAAGTTTATTTTATCTCTATTTCTTTAGTTTATTTTTAATGTCTTCCTCTTTTTATTGTTGAACCCTAAATTGATAGTCTTGGTAGGATTAGCTTTTTATCAATTGGTGCTTTCATTTTCGATCTCACTTCCGCTTAAAGTCATGACGATATTATTGTTTGATGGGGAAGAAGATGCCTATTGGTGGATTCTATGTTTGGAGAAATTTTTCAAGGAGCATGAAACACCCAATTCATTGAAGGTTTTAAAAGCTGTTGGAGCATTGAGAGGTTCTGCTTTCACATGGTGGATATGGTGGTGTCGTGTTCATCCTAGATATAGTTGGGATACATTTACAACAGCATTATTATGGCGTTTCAAGCCGGAGTGGAGACCCATTTTACCGCTGGATGATGAAGAAGAGGAACCACCATATGAATCAACGGATTCCTTCTACTCAACCAATGATTCTGTTGAGAAGAATGGAGAAGAAATTGTTCAAGAATCGTCATTCTTGAAAGAGCAAAGTTGTATTGTTCAAGAATCAGAAAATCTGTTTGAAAAACAAATGCAGCAACCCAATATAAAGGATGGCGAAACAGATCCATCACATAAACAACCCATTTCCTTTGAACAACCCATTTCCTTTGAAGCAATACGCCAAGATTTCGACAACCTTATTGCTCTAACTGATGAAGAGATACCCCCACCGGAACCTCCTGATAGAATCTCGATTGTGATGTCAATGTATGGTGAATCAATGGCCACCGTCAAGGTAACTCTTAACACCACTCAATCTTCTTACTTTGCTCGGTCACTGCCTCATTTAGGGTTCTCACCGCCATATTCTAAGCAACCCCTCCACCCTTTAGTTAATAATCTAACATCAGTCAACACAGTCAGCTTTTTTGCTCTCATCTTTGCAAATCCAGATCTGGATTGTTCGCCACTTTTTTTGAGCTTAGATATCATAGGTACTATTAAGGAAAGCATAATAAAAGTTCTCATGAATTGGAGTAGCTTATCTAAGTTAGGGGTTGGTGATATTAATTTTGTGTTGTGTAACTCTATAGTTTATCAAACTAGGCTTGTGAATTGGGCAAGAAATCTTGAAGTTGGTATTCCTTCCCTTCTTAAAGATGGAATCAATTTGTTTGTTTGTATTGGAGAATATGATCTAATCTCTGACTGGCTTGGTAGTTCAAGATGGGTTTATGTCATGGAATGGTTTGGCCAAAAAGAATTTATCAACTCACCCAAAGTTTCTTTCATAGTTGATGAGTCAGAAACTGAAGATGAAGAAAAGAAACAGGAAGAATCGAAACAAGAAGAATCGAAAGAGAAGGTTCTTTTTTTTCACTGTGTTATTGATTCACCTTGGTGTCTTGTGACTGGTGAATATGGCTGGACTGTTAACATGGAAAGAGTCACAAAAGCTCCGACATTATGGGACAATAGCATGGATATGTACATAAACGACAAGAAAACAGTGGAGATTAATACAAAGAACTCCATGATGGAGGGGCTGAGGAAGTGTGATGATACTGAACCATATGACAAATTTGGAAAAGACCTTGTTCTCTTGCTCTTTGAGAGTGTTATTCTCAATTCTGTGTTCAGCCTTGATGAGCCAAACATCTCTAGAAATAGGATCCACAAAATGTTGAAGTTTGAATTGAGCAATGATGAAGATGATGTTGAATCTGATGTTGAAATGTTGAAGAGCTATGGAACTCTATGTTCTCATATTTGGCCTGATAGTGATAACTTAAGAGGTGATGGCATGATAAGGACAATTATAAATAGGTGGGGCAGAAAATGTGATTCTAGCCATTTATTCATAACCCCCATGTATAACCTTAAGATTATTAAAACCAAGTATTTCTTCAAAGATGTTATTTATAATCTTAAGGCTTCGGTCAACATGATGGTAATCCACAAAAGATCAAAGCGACTTCAAAAGGTAGACAACACAATGGCAGTGTTACACAGTCCTGCACTTGCAGCAAGTCTTGGAGGAATTCTCATTTGTATATTTACCATGATTAATGCATTAAGCCTTGCAACTTTGATAAATTCATTTGAATTTATAAAGGTAGTGAGTGTGATGAAAGGTAAAAAGGAGAAAGGGAAAGCCATCGATGTATCGAGCCCCGTCAGTGGTGAAGACAGTGATGATAAACAATTTCCTTCCTTTCCCTCTGTCAGATTCTCTTCTCGCAACGCTTTTTCCAAATACGATTTCGTTAAGGTAAAGGTGTGGTTGGGTGACAAGGCAGATCATTACTATGTTCTTTCCATATTTTTGCTCAGTAGAATGCTAACTGTAACCAAGATTCCAAACCATGTAGCTATCAAAATTGCTCTCGAATTGAAGAAGTTGCTCATAGACAACAGCCTTGTAGATGTCTCTCAGTCTGATTTGGAAGCCAGCATGTTTAATCTTATGGGGCGGCGAGGATATGGCAAAGAGTGTATAAATCGTTATAAGATGATTACAAGATTTCACCATCAAAGAGTTCCCCTGGTAATCCTTGTCTGTGGAACTGCTTGTGTTGGGAAGTCTACAATTGCCACACAGCTTCAACAACGGCTAAATTTGCCAAATGTATTACAGACAGATATGGTTTACGAATTGTTGCGTATTTCAACGGATGCACCATTGGCTTCAACTCCTGTATGGGCCCAAGACTTCAATTCATCAAAAGAGTTAATAATTGAGTTTTGTAGAGAATGCATGATTGCTCGTAAAGGTTTGGGTGGTGACTTGATAAAGGCAATGAAAGATGGAAAACCAATTATAATTAAGGGAATACACTTGGATCCTAGCATTTATTTAGTGGAAGAAATCACAGCGCTGCAAGTGCTGGAAATAATAATGGAACACAACCTCTTGACATTTATCTTGTTGATTCTACTATGGATTTTAAAGTACACTGGAACTTTGGTGAGAATTTGGATTTTGTCTAAAGCAATTAGAATGGTACTCTTTCAAATAGTGGAGTTCAAGAAATTTATTCAAGAGTCTAACTTTTATGACTGAACCTTGAGGACAAGGTTCAAGTGAACCCGACGGCAATGATAGGAGGTGTAATTAGATATTTTAATTAGTAATATAATCATGTTAGTTGTTATTTGATTTAAATGTTTTGTTGAATTGGACTTTTCATTTGGGCCTTCTAGTTTAGTGTCACTATGAGTACTATATATGTAGTGTCTTTGACACAATTAAGGGTATAAAAGAAATCAAAGTTTATTTTATCTCTATTTCTTTAGTTTATTTTTAATGTCTTCCTCTTTTTATTGTTGAACCCTAAATTGATAGTCTTGGTAGGATTAGCTTCTTATCATATCATGTGCACATCTTTTAGTCACAAATATATTTATACGAACAATATAATGATCTATGTGCCAATATAATGATTCTATATATTCTACTGTGTTGGTGAACGGGTAGAATAATGCCATTTTCCAATATGTATCCAAATAGTATACCATGTGCATATTCTAATACTTAATTATTTTGCTGTGATACACCAAATTCTAAGAGTTTAAGAAACTAGTACTACTAAGTATGGTGAGGGATCTGCCACGTGTCACTATGGGGTTAGCAAAATTGGAAATGCATGAAATATAATAGAAACAGGAATAGTATATTGAATTATGTAATAGTAGAAGTTAGAAAACAAAATGAAATGCAAAATAGTCCCGTTTAATCGAAATAGTCGAATTAAGCAGTATAATTAGTTGTTCGGAATTTGATGAAAATTTACGTGGTAGCTAAGTTTAATTAGTAGATTAACATAGTTGTGTTATTTTGTTGAAAATGTGATATTTACGAACTGACCGAAATAGTGTGGATTTGAATATCTTTTATATTAAATATTAGTTTTGAAATAGAAAATGAATTAGTAACTTGGAACTAATGTAGTGTAATTATTAATTAGTTGATTTACTTAATAGTTAAATTAATTTCAATAAGTTTAATTGATTGAAATAAATTTGGGATTTGATCAATTATTCGGTTTTGTCGGTAAGTACGATATCTTGATAATTTAACCGTAATTGTATTTTTGGCCAAATACTAATGAATTGATACTTGGTTTGGAAGTATATTCTTATTTTTTGTCGGCAATATGAATTAACATGAGATAGTATGATTTACTAGTGTTAATTATATTTTGTGAATCTTAATTGAATATTGTTTCTATTATGTGGATTGATATCAATGTGTTGTGAATGTTGTGTACAATTTGATATATAATTCATAGAGTTGAATTATTATGGGTATGCGGTAAGTTAAGATTGATGAGGTAATCTTAATTGCATAGTTTGTTGGTAATTGTACATTCATTCATAGCATAGTCGACTTTATTGTGGAAGCGGTGAAACTGTGGGTTCACATGGTAATAGACGGTGATCCTTGAATGGAAATAGACGTAGAATACGTTGATCCTTAATTGGAAACATACGTGGTGGCTTTGATCTTGTCCGGATTGGAAGCGTGGCTTGGATTCTAGATATTGAATCGGAAAGCGGTGAAACGTTGAGTTCACATTGCGGTACCACATGCATAGTGTCACATATCTTGCATTGAGTCACATTAGAGTTATGTGGTAATTGAATATGTGAATTGATGTAATTGTGATATGTGTATGAGTTTGATAATTGAAATGGGTGATGTTTGGATACATATTTGGTTAATGTGTGAATATGTGATAATTATGGTTATGTGCATAATTGGAAATATAGTATTGGAATTAGAATAATATACTCTTTATACTTGGTGAATGCTTAATATATGTGAATATATTGATTCATATTATGTTACATGATTAGACAAGGTGTAATGAATTCCTCTAATTGTTGATCTTAACCATTGTATCTTATTATACTTTCTTCATAATGATTCGTATTCTCACCCTTCTATTTTAATGTTGCCTTCGTTTGGCGACATGCAGGTTCTGGAGTTTAGTAACTCGTGCGTGATCTAGCCGGAGATTCTTCCGTGTTTGTTGGAGATTAGGTAGTGAGTCGATGCTCTGGTCATGTAATACTGGGTAGACTAGTCGTGTTGAACTCATGTGTTCTATTTGGTTATGTATTATGTTATGACTTGAGAACCTGTTTATTTGGCTACTTGTTGTTGAGAGGCTTTTAAGCCAAATATTCTAATTATGTTTTATTTTATGTTGAGATGATTTTGAGATATGATCATGGTATGGGACATGAATCATTTTATGAAATACATGAGTATTTTAGTATTTTCCGCTGTGAATGCATATTCTGTGTGAATTGTAATTAAATGTTTATGTGTTATTTGAAATGATCAGGTGTATTGTATATTGTAGATAAATGCTGTCGGTTTTTAAAAACTTTTAGTTTTTGAAAACATCGATGTGACGCCCTTTTGAATTATATGCATACTTATTCTCTGATTATATGTTTATTTATTTTTGGGTCTAAAAGGGGTGTTACAACATACACATATCATTATTTTAAAATATAATTTTTAATTTATTTTAAATTTAACTTCGTGATGGTGATAATAAATAATTGAAATTATTCCTATCTTTCTTGTTTTCACGTATAAGCATTTTCTTTTTAGTTTTACATAAAATAAGTTTTTGTTTCAAAATAATACGAATACCGCCGCTACTTCAAAATAAACGTCTTCTTCATAAAATATCAAACTTCCAATTCAAATTGCAAAACTAGAGGGAACCCACACAATTCGAATTTCTCCAGATCTCTCTCTAATCTTCTTCCTCACTTCCACTTCCAAACCCTAACCTTCGCCTTCTTCAATGGAGGAAACCTTTAGCCCTACTAGACAGAGACTTCCCGTTGCGGCACGAATTCAATCCCCCACCAGTCCCTTCATACTCGGTTCCAATGACGATCAGCTGGAACGCGCCCAAGCACGTGCAGCACGCGCCGCCGTTATCCGCCGCAAGACTCAAACTGTCTCCCAATCCACCGATGCCGATTCTGATCCCTGTCTCAACAAACAGCAGATCTTCGATTTGTTCCAGAACTGCATAAAGCTTGCCAGCGAAAATGTATGCACAGAATGAAATTGAAATGTTGCTTTGTTTTTTGTTTGAATTTTTCCTTGCTTTGGCGTGACTTGAACGTTGTTGGTGCGCAGAAAATTAATCAGAAAAATACTTGGGAGTTGAACTTGATTGATCACCTTACTGATATTGTTAAGCCGGAAGAAGAAAATGATACGGAGACCAACTTTCAGAAGGTATGTGTGCTTTAAACTTGTATGGATATGATTAGGGTTTATACTTTTTAGCATATGATGTTTGTTGGATGGTTTTCTTGCAATTAGTGATGTCATGTGCTATAATTCCAAGTCTACTAGATTATGCGAAATTGATTATTAGATTATGGGCTGCACATATGATCTTGCTAGCTATGGACACGCATACAGTGGTAGTAATTTAAGAAAATGGAAGTGATTGAATATAATTTCATGTTTCGGTGTTACTGGCCATGGCATCAATCGGAAGTGTTATGTGCTACTTTATACAAGTTAACTGGTTAGATTATGGGCTACGCATATGAATTTACTAACTATGCAACACTAACAGAGGGATACACAACAATGGCATATGGTTGGTGGTAATAGGTTAGGAAATTGGAAGTGATTGAATATAATTACATGTGTCGATGTCCCACAACGGGCATGGCTTCAATCCGACATGTTAGTGCTACATAGCTTGCTAGGATGAACAAACAAAGTTGTATTTGTGTAATACTTAGTGTAGTTTCATTAAATTTTATTTTGACAGGCAAGCTGCACTCTTGAGGCTGGTGTCAAAATTTATTCATTAAGGGTGGATTCAGTGCATTCTGAGGCATACAAAGTCCTTGGTGGGATGAATAGAGCGGGACAAGACGCTGAGCCAGGTTACAATCATTTCCCTCTTACCAAGCCTAGCACATTCTGATTTTCTTGATGATTTCTTTGTAGATAAGAGTTATTGGGATTGCCTTTCTTCCATCTTGTATATGGTGTATTGTAATATAACATATGCTCTATTTCTAATACTGTTTGATATCTTGTAAATGTATCAACTCAAATGACTTGATATTCCTAGTACATGTTTGATATCTTGTGAATGTATGAATTCATATGGCTTGATATTAATTTACTTTTGGCTTTGTAATATTTGTTCTTTATTAAGTTTTAACTAATGATAAGTCTTAATGTCAGACACTAGTCTGGAGAGTATTAATGTTGAAAGTGGACAAAAAGGAAGCAGGAAAGAGACAGATAGAAAGGTCAGTAGTTTTTGGATCTTTGGTCTTGACTGGTTAATGATAGTTTCTGCTTGGTTTGAACAGTTGTTTGTTCATGCAGTTGTCACCTTTGTCAACACTGGAATCATCTTTTGAGGCTCTTAATGTCAAGAAGTTTGATGGTGATTTCGAATCATTATTCTATTTTTCGTTACTAGTTATAGGCAGCAAGCAGGGTTGAAGTTTTGCTGAAAATGTATATGCTGTTATATTATATTCCTTTCAGCTGCATTTGTTGTGGATCCCCTCTATCGCCAAACAACGGCAAAATTTGACGAAGGAGGAGCCAAAGGCCTTTTAATGAATAATCTCGGAGTATATGGTGGTTGTAGGATGCTCTTTGATTCACAAGAAGTACCTGCAAAATGTATGAAAAGGCAAAATGAACCTGATACCTCGAATAGCATTGATATTTCTTTTGCCAAAGGTGCGTTGCCTTGTGAAATATTCGGTGAAACTGTCACTATCAGTACATTTGCAAACTGAAACACATTCAATGTGATTAATTGTGACGGACTTTTCTTTATAGATTGTGTTGAGCAGATGTTATTGGAGATGCATGTAAAGAAAGAAATTTCTCCAACTCTCCGGACTATAGTAAACCAATTCGATGAGACTAATAGAAGGCCTACTGATTTTCAACTTCATGGCCAGAATTCAGCTGAAGAGCTTGATGCTGATTTTAATTGTGAAAATGGGGCTGACGGAGCAGACTATGAGAACTGCACGACCTGGAGTGATGATCATGATGACCAACCAGTTGTTGCTGATCTAGGCTCTAATGATGTTGATCCAAGTTTCTCTAGTTACCCTCAGGTTTTCTCATGTTTTAACCATAGAAACCTCTATGACTGTTTTGAATAAGCTCTTAAAATAGTCTTTTGACAGTCTAACAAGTGAATGATGCATTGGCTAAAGTTAAACTCTAAGTTTTGTAGGAAAATGAGCAATTTCCTTCCACAGAGTCTGATATGGATGACAGATTTGAAAATGTTGATGGTTTCTTATTCTTGAGTCTGGGTTTTAATTCAAAACAGAATGCTTGGGCAGGCCCTGATCATTGGAAGTATAAAAAATCTAAAGGTGAGGTTTGGTGGCCAGATAAAGAGATTTAAACCTATGTTTCTTAGAAATGAACATTGTATTTATTCTAATTACTTTGTTGTAGTTTCTGAGGTTCAACCTACTTCCGAAGATGGGTCAACCCTGAAAACTAGGCAGACAAAGAGTAAGAAACAAACTGAAGTTGATTTAGATTTCACAAATTCTCTGGAGAAAAACTTTATGGATATATTTGCTCCTCCCAAGAATCCAAAAACATTACTTCTCCCTGAGAGTAGGCCGCCTTGCAATACAAAACTTCCAGAGGACTGCCACTATCAGCCAGAGGAACTTGTCAAGCTATTTCTTCTTCCGGATGTGAAGGTAGTTTATTTAAAACATAGAAATCAGTTTCAAAGTACTTTTCTTGTCTGGAGCGATGTTTGTTTAGTGCCTTTGTCAGGCTATCTCTAATGATTCTTGTTCTTTCTTTAGTGTCTTGGGAGGAGGGCAAAAAGAGTCCCAGGTAAAATGTTTTAAAGTTTTCCCTTTTCAAATATAGATTAATCACCACTCTTGTATATATCAAGATCATTTAAAATATTTTCAGCTGTCTTTAGATTGTATTTAAAGTTTGGGTGCATTTGCAGATGCAGATGGATCTAGTGATCAGTTCAACGAGAATGATTTATTCCCTTCATGGGATAATGGAAGTGCTTGTGGAGGTGATGAGGGTGGTGAATATGAAGGTGTTCATCACAATGATATTGAGGACCTTGACACTCTTATTACTCAGCCTCGTCAGGTAGTTTTTTTTTAGTATATACACACTTGCTCTTAATATGTTTTTCAAGGTATTATACACCTAAACGATAGGATGATGTCTTTCATCAGCACATACACATCATTAATTTTTAATCAAAATATTGCAGCAAGAATTTTGGTATAATAATATATTGCTTATTTTCAAATAACAGGTCAGTAAAGTCGAAGTACAGTATGACAAAACGTCCAAACAAGTTGATGTTCAAGCGCTAAAAGTTACTCTTTGGGACCAAGTTCAGGCATCTGCTAAACTTCCTCCTGTTCAGGTATACCTCCATTTCTAAAGAAGTTCATCGTACAAAGTATTTGTTGTCATTTCTTTCCACAATTATATTTCCCTTTCTGGTTTTCCCCACTGAAATAAAACTTGCTAGTAAATTTTCTTCTAGACATGATGCTATTTTAACTTTCCATAGTATACTAGAGCATAATAAAAGCTGTATTTCTAATTCTTGCAATTTTGTACCCTTTCTTTATCCTAAAGGATCAAGAAGAAATAATATATTTCAAGAATGTGTTGGCTAATTTTCCTGCCAAATGCAATGCTGCCGCAAACATCAGTGACATATCTCCTCATTTGTGCTTTATATGTCTACTGCATTTGGCAAATGAGAATGGATTGAGACTTCAAGGCTTTCCCAACTTGGATAATCTTTCAATATTCCTTCCACCTGATGCTGAGCCTGCACTCTAAGTGGAACAGTCTAGATAATATACTCCTCTATTCCGCAGTTTGGGATTTAGAAAATACTTTGGTAAGTGCTCCAAATTGGGATTGATGGATGAACTTTCATTGAATTTTCTGGCCTGTGCCACTTTAAATTATTATAGAAAAATATATATATTTGGAATTTTGTATTATATATTTAAACTTTAAATCCAATTTGTCCACAGAAATTCAATCTCAACTATCAATTGATATTTTGGCCTTGATTAATTCTCTCATATCATACAATTGACACGAGCTTATGCTTCGGTTTTCAGATGGAGATTGTAACAAGTTAATTTTGGCTATGGCTGGCTGTTCAAGTCTCATCTTATGACAGAGTCAACTCATGTTTGCCCCCATTTGTATCCTCTAGTCTGGATCGATTATTGTGTTTAATAATGCTCAAAGTTTTATGAATGAATTAATGTTTGACTGAAAGTTAGAGCTCAACCCTTCCCGACATTTTATAAACTTTAACTTTAACTTTACAAACTTTTTGTTAAGTGACTAACTTAACATTTTATTAAAGTTAAGGAACTAATAGTGTATTTCTTAAACTGAGAAAATCGAAAACAAAATTTATGTATGCTATCCACTATTGTCTTTGTATCTAGCCCAAAAACAATACTGTCAAGACTTAGCTTCCCCTTCTAATGAATAGTTTGAAGCAATCCATACGTTTTCCCTCTTTAACTGATAAAATATAATCTAGAACTAGATACATTATTTTTTCTTTGTTTAAGTTACTACTTTCATCCTTTAAGCACAATTCAATACTTTCATCCTTTCATAAACCCTTTGTACACTTTCTGCCACATTTCCTCACAATTTACAGATATCGAAAATGCCAAATACTCCACAGGCAAACACTCCACATATCTCTTTGCACTTGTGATCAATTTTTTCTGAAGTTAAAAACAAATTAGCCATACCATCCACATGCAAAGTGTGAGATTCTATAAAATCCCAAAAGTCAATCACTATCCATATTTCAATTGATAGATTGTAAGTGACAAAAAGTGCTAAAAGTTTTCCTCTTATCACGACTAACACACTTTTTTTTATTAAAAACCGAGAGAAAATGCACAATTCATCTTCTAAAACACTTTAGAATTTGATCTCTTAGAACACTTTAGAATTCGGAGAAAGATAGAATTATGTTATCATATTTCTTTAGAAGTAAATCATTTCATTGTAATAGTTTGTGTATGGCTATTTATAAGGAGGTTTAACTAATTAAGTTACTTAGTTATAACTAAGCTTACTCAACATACTTAGTTATAGAATTGGTTATTTTATTTTGATGACATACTAGTTATGGTTACAACTTATGCTACTTACTATTATACCCTCCTTTTAAATTCAAAAGAATTTGTTTATGTTAGAGAACCTTTATAAAAAAATTCTAAGTTTATCTCTTAGAGTAAGAAACCTTAGAAGAAAGATATGCTAGACCAGCAAATTAACATACTTATCAATTGCTGGTATTTAGTGAATTGCAAGAGTCTTGTGGATCACCATTTCCTATTCCTTAGGAAGAAAATATCCAATTCCACGTGTTTTGTTTTGACACAACGTTGGATGTGATAGAGGCACAATGCTCAAATTGTCACAAAATAAAATATGTGTTGAAGGAGACGTTGAGCTCTTTTAGAAGTGATTGCATCCACAATACCTTTGTTGTAGGGTTAGCAAGACTACATACTCAACCTCAATGTTTTACTTGATAACTAGGGTTTGTTTCTTTGACCACCATGAGACCAATTTTGGTCCAAGGTAGATACAATTGTTTCGTGCATACTTTCAATCATCTTAATCACTTCCTCAATCACCATAAAAGAATGCATTGAAAAGGAGACCATGATGGACTTTACCTATAAAGTACGTTAATATACTTTTGACAACAATTTAGTGACTTTCTATAGGTTGAGACAAGAAAGACAAATAGCCTTGATAAATAAGTTTATTTCTATAAGGCACCAACAATGAACCTATACTAAGTAGGATTATTGAGGTAATCAGATCCAAGCTTGAACATATTTATATTGCAACCATAGTGGTTGCTAGCCCTTGGGCATCCCTAATGTTGGTCTTGCTTAAAAGATCTCTTATGTATTTTGTTTTGAGAAAGAAACACGTTGCAATTGAAGATGTAGTGACTTTCAATATCCAAAAAATAATCTAAGTTACCTAGTTGCTTGAGTGGGAATTGAACATCCCTGTTGGTGATGGGTTGTTGAATGTGAGGTTGAGAATTTTAATAAAAAATAATGTCATAAACATAAACATAGTGGATATTCATGGAAGTTTTGCTTCACTCTAAACATAAAAACTAATCTTTGGAAACAAACCTTAACCATTGGGTTTTACTTCACTCTAAACACTCATTTGCATCCAATAGCACTCTCATTGTGCATAGCAAATATCCATTTGAAATCATGGAGAACCATTGTGAGAAGTTGGCTCAAGCTCAATGAGAGAGAGTAAGGTGGAGTCTTGATTGTAATAGCTGTGCAAGGCTATTTATAGGGAGATGTGGATAATTCAGTAACTAATTCAGTTAAGTATGATTAAGTTGATTCAACATAATTAGTTACAAAAATAATATTCATTTTGAAATATATATACATTTTTTGTTAAAATGACCCTAATTGTGACATGGGTGATATATTCAGACACAATTTTAGTAATAAGCCATTAAAGTTACGAAGGTGTATGGTTCCAAAAACAGTGCTCAATGGATTCTCTATTGTACAAGATAAACAAAGAAAATAACCTCCAAAATCAAGCCAGAAGTATTAATAAATTTTCTCTGTAAAATATCATCATAATAAATAACAATTTCTAGCTTTCAGCAGTAGTACATCAGGAATCAATGCCCAAAAATGGGTTAGAAATGCAACATTTATATTTTACACTTAAGCTTTCTTCAATTCATAAGAGAACTACATGAATTACAATTACCAGTATTTAAAAACACTTTGAAAACTATTATGCAAGAAACACTCCATGAAGGTATCATGTTTCTAAGAAGTTTGTACTTTTCCCTGAGACTGAGCATTCGATTTGGCAACTCCTTCTTTCCATCCTTTCTGGCGAGCTCGAAGCTCCCACAATGCAGTTAGCTTCTTCTGAGCGACTAATGCCAACTCGGCTTTCTCCCTCGCCTGCTCGCACGTTTCCATACCAGAATTACACTTGTCTGCTTCTTTCTGATACTGAGATGCGATCTTCTTTGACTCAAGGAGAGCCATGTCAGCATGTCGCTGATTTTCTAAAGCATCGGTTTCGCGTAGCTTTAGTTCCTCTGATAGTAGCTCTGCAAAATTCTTTTCGGTGTCTCCGCTTACTTCTGGATCAGGCTTTGCACAATCTGAGTAGCAATTTCAATCAAGAAAAGAAAAAGAAAATTTGTCGGTGAAGGAAGTTGAGCCATAAATGCCACTAAAAAGATGGCTCACAACAACAACACTGTGCGCAAAATGAATTTTTTGTTCTTGAGCTTTCATATTTAGACCAAAAACTTCTTATTCAAATATCAAACTTCAGACAAAAAATTTCTTATTCAAATTTAGACCAAATTCTAAAATAGATATAATCAGGAAAATGTAAACTAAGCATGAATCTTGTAAGAAAACACCGAAGAGGTGTGAGATTTTGTGATCCTATTTACTAAAAGATGGTTCTGTCAAAGTAGAAATAGCGATTTATCATATTATTCAAAGTGACTCTCAACAATTGCACTTCAACTCCTATCATTAGAGCCGTGTTATGTTTTTGGATGCCCTCAATAGATTAGCTACGGTTTAACTGTGAAAAGATAAATAGGGGTCATATTTTTCCACTGTTTAACCATAACAATATTTTGTGAGGCCCTATTTAACTATGATTGAACCATGTCAAATTTTAAGTCCTCTGCGGTAGTCCGCCTTATACGCCCCCCCAAAGACGGCCGTGCCTACCATCATACTAATGTGTATCATTGGTATCAAGACCAACATGAGTTATTCAATGGATTTCAATTTAGTTCATCTAGGATGCAGAAACTAACCTCCAAATGAAATGTTGCTCAGCCCTGCAGAGAAAAAGTGAAAGAACTTGAAGTAAGTACATGCCCGATTTACCGTTAGATGATAAGAAAGGAGCAGTAAATTATGATAAAACCAAAAGAAATAATAGTGTTCTAAGGTAGCATTGCTTATGCCCGATTTACATTGAAGCTTTAACTTATGTCGTTGTTGATTAATTAATGGTTTCAATCTATTAGTGTTAACCAAAAGAAATAACAGTGTTCTAAGGTTGCATTGCTTTACTTTAATTTTGTTTGTTTATGTTGACGAAAGTAATAGGTTAGTGGTAGACAACTTTACGGATATGCTTCTTCAATAGGATTTTATGCGGTCAAGAGCTAGGCCGCAACATCAAGATTTTTTATATTGTCAAAAACGTGAAGCGACCGCAATTGAAGCGGCATCAACTAAATTTGACAACGATTCTCCACAATATCAAGAATCTCGATTGCACCAACAATTGTCAGTTTGTTACCACGACTGCAAAATCGTGAAGTAACCAGTAATTGAAGTCACATCAACCAAATTTGACTACGATTCTCCACAATATCAAGAATCCCAACACAACCACAATTGTTAGTTTGTCACCACGACCACAAAATCGTGAAGCAACCATAATTGAAGCCGCATCAACCAAATTTGACCACGATTCTCCATAATATCAAGAAACGCGATGCAACCACAATTGTTACGACTACTATTTAAAATTCCGCTCATCATTTTGGCCACGAATGTACTACAGGTTCCCACTTGCTTCAGTAAGATGTATAATTGGCAATTAGTTTGTTAATCAGGTCTTATCACTTCATATCAAATCAAAACCTATGATAAAAGCATACCCTAAATAGAGTTGGAACTTAGATCAAGTTTCAAGTTCGTAATTCATACTGGTCTATTAATTTCTTAGAAATTCTTAGAACAATTATAAAAACCCTAGCATAATAATAACATTAAAGAAGCAAAAATCTTATGCACAATTAACTGAAAAGTCAGATCAATAGTGCCTATTAATCAAATAATCACTCAAATTTAATTATTGAACTATTACCAGTTACTACAATCAAAAACAGAATCACATAGACTCTAGATCTCAAAAAGATTCAATTTTTTTTCTGAGCTGAACTACCCAATTGAGGAAAAATCAAATTTTGAGCTAGATCTAAAACTGGACAATAAAGGAAAGGTAATAAAATACAGAAAAAAGAAGAGGGGATAGTAAACAAAACCTTGAGGAATTGAAAAAGTGGGTTGTGAAGAACAATCACAGAGACAAGGGGCACAACTGGAAGAAGAAGAAGACTGTTTGACAGCAGCTAAACCTTCTTTGAAATGCCAATAGAGAGGAGGACATAGTATGTAACCTGCTATGCATAGAGCTACAATTACCAAACTCGCCCTCAAAATTGCAACCCCTGATTTGTTCATAGCGATGTATATACCTTGTTCTCTCTCTCTCTCTAATGGTGATTGTAGATATAAGACAAAAACTCAAATCTTGAGAGAGAAACAAGTGATGTGGTTGAATCGAAGGAAGTTTTAAGGTTGTGTGTTGGGTGAGTGTTTGTCGGCAATTGGAAGTTGAAAGAGTGAGAACAGGTTGGTGCTAGTGCTATGCTACTCCTTCTTCCTCTTTATAACCAGCGCGTAGGCACCGTCAACGTCTTTTTTTTTCTCTCTTAAAAGCTTAGAAGGTAAATAATTGTTGAGATTAATTACTATATACTTTTCGTGTAAGATTTTTTATACCATCCATTCATCATCACCATTCAAATGAATTAATTTAATAAAAATTAAAATAAAAACCAAATAATTTTAACAAATTAACAGTTGGAATTCACTCATAGTTGGAATTATTTATAATTCTTCTTTTTAGATTTTTTTCTTTTAGGGTTTTTTTTCACTATGACTTATTTTATTCTTATTTATTTATAAATTCTTCTTTTGGGAATTTTTCAGAGTGACTTATGGATTCGGTACAAATACAATGTTAGAGAAATAATATGATGTACTAATGGAGGTTGGCATAACCTAAAAGCAAGTTTGTTTGGTATCCATGGTTGAATATTTAGTTCACATCACATCACTATCATTTTAACTTGAAATTTCCAAAATTTCTAATAATAGGCTTGTATGTATAATTTATTATAAAGTTTTAATAAAATTAGTGAAACTCTCTGAATTTGCATTGAAGAGTGTCTCTCTTAATTTAATTTTAATTTAAAAAATAATATTATTTAATAAAAAAATTAGGTTTTTTTTTTTTTTCGGTTTGGTTAATGGTTGTTCAAAGATATATTTTTAATTTATATAATTCTTTTACTTGAAATAAAACACGATTAGATAAGAAAGAAGTCATTACATATCATGTGGTAAATTTGGTCAGGAAAAATTTCTAGCAACAACTTAGTCTATCCGCTTCCGAACTTTTATTGTTACTAATGAAAGATACATAAACATTTTAAAATATCAATATATTATTTATTATTTCTTTCCATTAATTTATTTTATTTATTATATTTTAAATTATATAACTACCCTATTATTTATTATTAAAAAAATTATTTTAATAAATAAATTTATTTTATCATTGAAATCAACACACTTAATTATTATCTTAAAAAGTATAAATTTTTTTAAAAAAAACACCTATTATGTGAGAGAAGAAATAATTGTTTTTAAACTAATATTTAATTCGCACTTTATCATTATTAGAATTAATTATGACGCGACAATGATACGTTAACTATTTTATATTTTTTATTATTTTTAAATCATATGTGGTATTCATTTGAATTAATATTTATTTTTAATATATAAAAAGAAACTACTACCAAAATTATCAATTATCAACGTTAATCTTTTTTACAATTCTCACAACTTGAACAATAAATTTGTATTAGAAATACTAAATCAACCTTTGGACCCCCTATTATTTTCCTTCCTTTCTTCATTTTCCAATTTAATTATTTCGACCTTACCATCTGTGTTTCCTCATCCCCGTCTTCTAGTCGTTGGCTCTTCAGTACTTGCTCCGCCATTCTTCACATCTTTTGCAAAAAAAAGTTCTTTGCTTTTTCACTGCTTTAGCATTCATTCAGTATTTTCTGTTAATAATATTATTTGTTTACATTGTTATTTGGTTCGTATGTTCATCCAAATATTATCACTGATGGGTTTTTAGTTTTCATTTTTATGTTATATTGAAAATCTGTTTGATGTATTCAGAATTAAGTTATTTTAAAAGTTCATCTTTTACAGTAAGTTTTGATGATTTCTTTGTGCACGTTGTTTGGTCTTTTGAGCACTGTATTTTACTAAATGGGTTATCCGTTTTGATAAAATGGATTTTATGTTTTCATAATAATCTTTTGATGTTACATAGTTTATGTTCCATAACTGTATTTTTGTTGCAGTGACAATGAGTCGAAAATTTGATTGCATAAAAGACATCAACAATTCAAAAGAAACATGACGTCTTGCGGTTTGAATCATTGATGCCTGGACCGTAATCAACAATAAAGGAATTGAGCATATGTAGATGCTTTTAATTGATGCAGCGGTATAAAATATCAATATTATTATGTCAATTATATTTTTGGAGTTAGAAAATTGTTCAACATATTACACTACTTCAAATATTTTTTCAGGGTGACAGGTTTCAGGTTTTGATCTGTCATCTGTCATGATCATACACCTAAATGGAAAAAAAATGATTAAGAAAAATATAAATTGCGTAATCAATAATGATACTGTTTATGAAAATGATTTGCAGTGGAAGCTCTATGATCATTTCAAAAATTTGTATTCTTTAGTGGTACGACTCTTAAAGCTATTATATTCAAAATATCCTCCAACAAGTATTTTTTTTATAAATATTTTGCTGAGATTCTTGGAGGCAAATGCGAACTTAATAGACCTAAAGGTGAGATAATTTTAAAATAGCTTTATTTTCCAATATAATTTTATTACAAAATTTAAAGAAAAAATATTTTTAAAATAAAATCATTTAATCTTTGAATATTTAAAAATCACGCACATCAACTACCTAACTAAGATTATAATATACCTATTAACACCCTAAACTGCCCTTTTGCTTTTTTAAAATTACACTAACAAATGCCCATTTTGGTAATTTGCTAAATCAATCTTCTTATGGACCAATCATATCTACCCATTATTCCAAGTGGCAACCCCATTCTCAATTTGGCATATCTTTATTCCCTTTTCTCTATTCAAACACAATTTTAATCCATTGTGTAATACTAATAATGAAAAATCTTCTTTACACGGTAAACAAAACAAGGTCACTTTTGTTTCAATATTTCCCTCTCTTTTGCCCTTTTACATTCATTCTTCAACAAGCATTCTCTCTCCATTCCAACTTCCAAGTGTCGAACCCGTTCTTCACCATCACATCTCCATTCTCTCTCCATTCCACAGGTAATACAACCCCATTTCTCCCTTTTCTCTTCTTCTTCTTCTTCATTTTCCACTGCTGAACGTGTGTTCGTCTCCATTGAAAGAAAAACAAACTCCACATAGATCTTAAGGAAGTTTTCTATCACTGAATGCTTCATGTTCATGTTTTTGTTTTTATAGTTTTCTTCATCTTTTTGGTGTGAATATGTTGCTTACTCGAGTTAGAGAAAGGATAAAGTCACAATCCCCTGATTCATGCACGACCATTACTCCTTGTGATTCTATCATTACTATTATAATAACACTTTAATAGTCTTTAATAGAATTATTCTATTTTGAATCAATGTAATTATTGTCTGCATAATTGTAGGATCAAGTTGATTCATTCTTATGTATATTTAAAGGCTGTATGTGAATGAATACGATATACAATTCTTGATCATTTCTAACTTGGTATCAGAGCCTCGTTTAAGATCCGGTGGGCCACCTTCTATGGTTTCCGCTATCGGGCCACCCGCCATTTATTTCCACGCTCCAGTTGTCTAGTCCTGGGCGTGAGGGGGTGTGTTAAGAGTCCCACATCGGACAATATATGGCCTGAACATGTCCTTATAAGTGGGGGGCAATCTTCACCCTACAAGCCGGTTTTGTAGGGTTGAGTTAGGCCCAACCACACTTCTTAACATGGTATCAGAGCACTTAAGCTTGAAGGCTCTCGATCCAATTCAACCATGTCATCCGTTGCAGATACAAAACACAAAAATGACCTTCCTTCAACTGTTTCTGTCAAGCTGGACAGAGATAATTATCCCTTATGGAAGTCATTGGTTCTGCCAATCATCAGAGGTTGCAGGCTCGATTGCTACATGTTGGGAACCAAAGAATGCCCTGAAAAATTCATCACCAACACAGACAAAGGCAGCAAGCAGACAAATCCAGAATTTGAAGAATGGCAAGCACAAGATCAGAAACTGTTAGGATGGCTGCTAAACTCCATGACAGTAGACATTGCCACACAACTGCTTCATAGTGAAAAATCCAAGCAATTATGGGATGAAGCACAAAGCCTTGCTGGTGCACACACGAAGTCTCGCATCATGTACCTCAAATCTGAATTTCACGGCACTCGGAAAGGAGAGCTTAAGATGGAAGAATATCTTGTAAAAATGAAGAGTCTTGCTGACAAACTGAAGCTTGCAGGTGCACCTATGTCAAACTCTGATTTGATCATTCAAACACTCAATGGCTTGGACTCTGACTACAACCCAGTAGTTGTCAAACTATCTGATCAGATCAACCTCAGCTGGGTTGATCTACAGGCACAACTCTTAACGTTTGAAAGCAGGTTGGAGCAGTTGAACAACCTTACCACTCTCACATTGGATGCATCTGTTAACTTTGCAAACAAGACTGACTTTAGAGGCAACAAGTTCCTCACACGTGGAAATTGGAGAGGATCAAAGTTCAGAGGCATGAGAGGTGGCAGAGGAAGAGGAAGAACATCCAAACCAATCTGCCAGGTATGCACCAAAGTTGGTCACACTGGTGTACAATGTTACTATCGTTTTGACAAGTCCTACTCAGGCACTAACCAATCAGCAGAAGGAACAAATAGTAGTGCATTCATAGCTTCACCCTACAATGGACAAGATTATGAATGGTACTTTGACAGTGGTGCCAGTAATCATGTGACTCACCAAACTGACAAGCTTCAAGATCTCACTGAGCACAAAGGTAAGAATTCCCTACTGGTTGGTAATGGTGACAAGTTAAGAATTGTTGCTTCAGGTTCAACCAAACTTGAAAACCTAAACCTGCATGATGTCTTATATGTACCTAAAATTACTAAAAATTTAGTGAGTGTGTCTAAGTTAACTGCTGACAACAACACTATTGTTGAATTTGATGCTGACTGTTGCTTTGTGAAGGACAAACAGACAGGGAAGGCTCTTCTAAGAGGGAGACTTAAAGAAGGTCTATATCAGGTGTCAAATGCCAGCCCCCAATCAAATAAAGACTCATGTACCTACATGTCTGTCAAAGAGAGTTGGCACAGGAAGCTTGGGCACCCTAACAATAAAGTCCTAGATAGAGTGTTGAAACATTGTAATGTGAAGACCTCATCCAGTGACCAATTTAAATTTTGTGAGGCTTGTCAATTCGGGAAGCTACACATGCTACCCTTTAAGTCATCTTTTTCTCATGCTCAGGAACCCCTAGAGTTAATTCACACTGATGTATGGGGTCCTGCACCAATAATATCAAATTCAGATTTTAAATATTATGTCCATTTTATTGATGACTTTAGTAGATTCACATGGATTTATCCATTGAAACAAAAGTCTGAGACCATACATGCATTTATCCAATTCAAAAACATGGTAGAAAATCAATTTGACAAAAGAATAAAAGTTGTTCAATGTGATGGTGGTGGTGAATTTAAACATGTCCAAAGAGTCTCATTAGAAGCAGGCATTCAATTTAGAATGTCATGCCCCTATACCTCTCAGCAAAACGGTAGAGCTGAGAGAAAGCACAGACATATTGCTGAACTAGGTTTAACCATGTTGGCTCAAGCCAAAATGCCTTTAAATTATTGGTGGGAAGCTTTCGCCACAGCTGCTTATCTAATAAATAGGTTGCCCTCATCCATTAACCAAAATGCTTGTCCTTATGTTCTGATCAACAAAAAGGAACCCGACTACAACGTCGTCAAACCGTTTGGATGCGCATGTTATCCTTGCCTAAAACCTTACAACAAACATAAACTTCAATTCTACACAACCAGGTGTGTATTCTTGGGATATAGCAACTCACACAAAGGATACAAGTGCATCAATTCACATGGAAGAATCTTTGTCTCAAGACATGTAGTGTTCAATGAGGAACACTTTCCCTTTCATGATGGATTTCTTAACACAAGTAATCCATTAAAAACACTAACTCAAGATATATCTACTTTATTTCCTCTTGATTCTGCAGGTGACACAAATAGCAACATGGAAAATCCAGCAAATGACACAACCACTCATGAAGAGCAAGCCTCGAATACCTCAAGCACCAGCCACCCAAGCATAGATCAGCAAGATTCAAGTGATGCAATCATTGACATAGGTGAAAACACTATAATCCGAGAAGAGGAAGAAAATAGTGATGCAACTGACACAATGAAAAAAAGTAGACAAACCGAAGCTGAAACTAGAATAGGCAGTCTGAATGACAACACCAACACACATTGGATGCGCACCAGAAGCAAAGATGGGATTCACAAGCCAAAACAACCATATATAGGGCTGACAGAAGCACAAACAGAAGACAAAGAACCAGAAAATGTCAAAGAAGCTCTCAGCAGACCCCAATGGAAAGAAGCAATGGACACAGAACTTAATGCTCTAATGTCCAATCAAACATGGACATTAGTGCCATATGAAGGTCAAGAGAACATCATTGATTCAAAATGGGTGTTCAAAACAAAGTATAAAGCAAATGGCTCAATAGAAAGGAGGAAAGCAAGACTGGTTGCCAAGGGATTCCAACAAACAGCCGGCCTTGACTATGAAGAAACATTTAGCCCTGTTGTCAAATCCAGCACAGTGAGGATAATTCTTTCTATTGCCATACACTTCAATTGGGAGGTACGACAACTAGATATCAACAATGCATTTCTTAATGGCTACCTCAAGGAAACTGTTTTTATGCATCAACCGGAAGGGTACGTAGACTCGACCAAGCCTGATCACATATGCAGATTATCCAAAGCAATCTATGGCCTGAAGCAGGCTCCTAGGGCCTGGTTTGACAGCTTGAAAAATGCTCTAGTGAACTGGGGTTTTCAAAACACCAAAAGTGACTCATCTCTCTTCATGCATAAAGACACAAATCACATCACATTCCTCCTAATCTATGTAGATGACATAATCGTGACAGGAAACAACACCGTGTTTTTAGAGTCTTTCATCAAAAAATTAAACATTGTGTTCTCACTAAAGGACCTTGGTCATCTACACTACTTTCTAGGTATTGAAGTTCAAAGAGATGCAAATGGAATGTATCTAAGACAATCAAAATACATAGGTGATATACTCAAGAAATTCAAAATGGAGAAAGCATCAACTTGTCCAACACCTATGATAACGGGAAGACAATTCACCAATGGAGGAGAACCAATGGCAGAACCAACCATGTATAGACAAGCCATAGGTGCACTACAATACTTAACAAACACAAGGCCTGACATTGCTTTTGCAGTCAACAAACTAAGCCAATACATGAGCACTCCTAGCACTGATCATTGGCAAGGAGTAAAGAGGATACTGAGGTATCTCCAAGGAACAATCAACTTCTGCTTGCACATCAAACCATCCACTGATTTAGATATAGCAGGTTTCTCAGATGCCGACTGGGCCACAAGCGTTGATGACAGGAAATCCATGGCTGGGCAATGTGTATTCCTAGGAGAATCACTGATCTCTTGGTCTTCAAGAAAACAAAAGGTTGTGTCTCGATCCAGCACGGAGTCTGAATATCGAGCTCTAGCTGACCTTGCAGCCGAGGTAGCTTGGGTTAGGTCCCTTCTAAATGAGCTAAAATTATCATTACCTAGAAAGCCAATCCTATGGTGTGATAACTTGAGTGCCAAGGCACTAGCTTCTAATCCAGTTATGCATGCGAGATCAAAACACATTGAAATTGACGTTCATTACATACGTGATCAAGTTTTACAAAATGAAATCACTGTGGCATATGTACCCTCAACTGATCAGATAGCAGATTGTTTAACCAAGCCACTCACTCACACAAGGTTCAACATGTTAAGAGACAAACTTGGGGTGACTCTTGCACCATCAGTTTGAGGGGGGGAGTTAGAGAAAGGATAAAGTCACAATCCCCTGATTCATGCACGACCATTACTCCATGTGATTCTATCATTACTATTATAATAACACTTTAATAGTCTTTAATAGAATTATTCTATTTTGAATCAATGTAATTATTGTCTGCATAATTGTAGGATCAAGTTGATTCATTCTTATGTATATTTAAAGGCTGTATGTGAATGAATACGATATACAATTCTTGATCATTTCTAACTACTCGATTTTGCTAAATGTTCAAGTTTGCGGTGGTTCCGGTTTCTTCATATAAGGAGGTTTTGTTATTATCTTGCATATATCTCATATCTCTTTTTGATTGGATCTATTTTCACATTCTAATGTTGTTGAAAGAACCGCTGAATAGAAGAAACATGACAGGTAACAATTTTCCAATGAGTGTGTTTTCTAATTTTGTTTATCTTTTAAAATCTTGTAGGAATAAACAAATTCAAATAACCAACTTTATAAAAAGGAATAAGTTTGAAAAGAAACATAAATGGTTGTTGTTTTTGTTAAATTTTTCGTGAGGCTTTTTAATCCTGAGGAATAAATTTTTAGGAAGCCTAACTGCTTTAGAAGCTTAGCTTTTTGCTAAACCTACAAAATGACAGGAAATGCTCCCAGTTTACATGTGGGGTTTTTAACTTGCAATAATCATATTCCAGATTCTTGTATGGTCCTGCTCATGGGATCGTAACATTACACATTACATATATGTTGAACTACAGGTCCTTATTTTTGGTTGTTGTATTTATTGGATCTAAGAACTTTAAGTGCTAATTGTCATATAATTTTTCCTCAAAATAGATCTGTTCTGGTGTTTGACATGAGATAAACTTCAGCAGGAGTCAGGACCCTTAAAATATTTAGATAGGTTAACTAGCAACTCTGATCATAGTTTGCAGTGTCTTGCACAAATATTATTTTAATATGACACTTATACTATTTATTTATTAAATATTATTTTATAAAAAAAAATTTACTTATTTTTTGAATTTTTACATCTAAAAAATTTATAGCAAAAATTTAAATTTATATAGGATTTTTATAAGAGTTTGTTTTAACCATTTTCTGTTTAATGTTTTTTTAAGAAAAATGTATTTTTTTTTAGTGAATATATGTAATGTTATAAAAATAATATTAAAAAAAGGTGTAACAAATGGATCTTCAATATTTTGATAAATATATAATACAGGAAATTATTATTATTTAAACACTACTAGCGACTTGATTGTGAATCAATATTTTTCATTTCCTTAGAAGCCAATAGTACATGGCTTGTTGTGAATCACCCTCATGATTATGCCTTGGCCTCTGTGGATGAAATTCACATTAGGGTTGTGAACTTGTGATATATCAAAAAACATCCACGAATACCTAAACAAGTTCCAAGACTCAGATGAAAGAAACAATGTTGACACCAACAACCAAAATGGAGTGAATTTGATGACAATGGGCACATATTGAGCAAGCACATATTAATGACAAGGCTAAGTGAGAATATAAGCAACCTTACAATTCTTTCTTTTGATTTCTAGAAAGTTGTCTTTGTTTGATGGATATTAGAAACTTCACTGGTAGAGGTTGTTTGTAAGTCTTTAAATATTTTACTTGCGTGTTATAAATCTTGCAACTCATTGTTTTTGTTGAACCATATGTTCTAGTGTTGAACACGAGATTCCAGTAATCTTACATGGACAAGTCATTTTGAATTTGAATTCTGAAGTGTAAGTCGCATCCCTTGTGAACATCTTTCTATTCAACATGCAAAAGATTTAATTAATAAGTTTCCATCTCTTCTTTTACACAATAAATCTCATTTTACTACTATGCTCTTCAGCTTAAATATTTTGGCTATCTAGTATTTTCATCCACTTTGCCTGATGTTTGTAATAGATTTCAATCTCGTGCAAGAAAAATTGTGTTTTTAGGCTATAGAAATGGTACTAAGTAATTTCCGTACCAAGTAATTCTCTGTGTATATAAATTAACATTTAGTTTCTATCTTAACATTACACCTGTGACAATTGATATAGATTATGTTACACCTCATGTTTCCCCTACAGGTAATCCAATTTCTCCTGATCTTGTTACTACTCATGTACCTACTTCAGTATAATCACATGATAATAATGCTCAAATCCTAAGAAAATCAGCTAGAACCATTACTAGACATTCTTACCTTAACGACTATCATTGTGATCTTTGCATATAAATTAACCTACCACCAATTTTGTTTTTTGGTGCCTACTTGGTTACCCAACAAGAATTAAAGGGTAACTTTACCCACTTGAGATGTCATAAATGGATTGGTTATAATAATGCCACTCATCAATTTATGCAAAAATTTATAAATTTTAATTATTGCAATGCAGTTTTTATAACTACAAATTCATCCCTAAACCTAAATTGATGCATTAATTAGGCACAAATTCATATGAATAGCTTTAGTAAGTGCACTTAAATATTTTGTTTTATTTTTCTTGGAACTTTTCATTTTCACGAATTTCCATTTCCATTCAAAATTATTCAAGACAATGGTGGTGAAAAAAAATTTTATTCTGTTTTATATAGTTTTTATTTTTATACAATAGTGGTGCAAATTTAGACAGCTTTTTATTTTTATACAATAGTGGTGTAAAAATTTTTTAGCGATGATAATTTATATAGTTTTTATACTTATCAAAGATGATTTTTCATATATTAGTGATGTAAATTTTTTCCCATGCATTTAATTGAATAAAATTAAATAGATATTATAAAATATTTTAAAAATAAATTAGAACTTGAAAGTATTATATAATAATTTGATTGATTGAAATCCAATTGTTGATCCGTAGCTTCTCGTTGATTGTTCTGATACCAGAGCAATTAGGGAGTTAGTGATCTTTTATCTTTTTATAGTGTATTTCTTTATTAATAAAATTCTAAAGTTTATTTTAGCAAAATATATGGGACATCTAATTTTTAGTTTTTCAAGCGGCTTTCTCTGAAAAATGCAAGAGACAAATACCAAACTTTAGAATTTTTTCTAGGCAAGTAGCAAACTTTTTTTTTATCACCATGCTTTATTTTAAGTAGTTTTGACCCGTAGAATCCAACTAAATTAAAACATATCATAAATATTGAGTTGTATTATTGTAATAAAGTAAAACTCATTTTAATATACAAAAATTTCTTGTTTGCCCGTGCATGGCATGAAATAAAATTATTTCCTCTTATTACAAAAGAATTCAATAGAAAATAATTAGCAAAAATAAAATAAAATGAAAATTGATGCTAAAGACATATCTCAAAATATAACAATAATTTAATGAAAAAATATTTTTGACACCAAACAAATAAAATATATTAAAAAAATCATTAATAGAATAAAATAAAAAGAGTTTTTCTTACAAATTTGTCATATTTCCTTCAATTAATTACTTAAATTCTTAATTAAAACTTAAATGAAAAAAAAAAGGAAGATTGAATCAAAACTCTCCGGGTTTGAGCAAATAAACATGCCACGTCTCTCTCATGTCTTTCTTTTTCCTCTTGCTCTATTCTCCTCTATTTCTCCATGCTTCATTATTGTTTTTTTAGAGAAAATCAAAACAACACATAGAAAATACCTCTCAATCTCTTTCGGTTTCACTAACAGGTTCAAACATCAAACACAATATCAAATTTGGAATTGTTTGTTTCTTAGTTAATTTTACATGATGTGGACAATCCAATATCAAATATTATAGTCGGTGTTCTTCCAGTGAAGGAAATAGTTTGTTGAGAATGACCATTTCTAGTGGAAGTTTTGTGAGTTGTGATCTAGGAAGGTGATTGTGGACCTCTGAAAGTCTGATTGATGAAATTTTTGCATTTTCTTTTATTAGTCCTTTTGTACGATATAGACGACCGGCTATTGAAAATTATAGTTTGTGTTCATCTAGTGAAGGAAAAAGTCAGTTAAGAATGGCCATTTCTAATAGAAACCATATGATTTGAGATTTTGAAAGGTGGTGGTGGACCTCTGGGAGTCTGATTGATGATTTTTTTAAATTTGTTTGTTTCTTTGTCCAATTTACACAGTTTGGTTTGATATTGGAAATTCTAGCCGATGTTCTTCTATTGAAGGAAAGAGTCAATCGAGAAGGTCATTTCTAGTGGTAGACTTTTGAATTATGATTTGATAAGGAGATGATGGACCTCCGGAAGTCCGATCTAAGAATTTTTTTTTAATTTGTTTGTTTGTCAGTCCATTTTACACGACGTGAACAGACCGATATTGAATATTCCAATTGGTGTTCTTCTAGTGAAGTAAGTCATTTGAGAATGACCATTTCTAATGAAAATTCTGTGAATAATGATTTGGGAAGGTGATGGTGGACCTTCGGGGATGCGATTTATGAAACTTTTGGATTTGTTTGTTTCTTAGTCCATTTTACAATATATGGAAGGTACAATATTGAAAATTCTAGTCGGTGTTCTTTGACGAAAAAAATAATTAGCTAAGAAATATTCTTTCTAGTGGAAGATCTGTGAATTGTAATGTGAAAAAGTGGCAGTGGACTTCCGAAAATACATTTAAACCATATTTTATTAATTTAGAATAATTAATTAATATTAATTTATTTTAAATAAAATAAGGCATATAAAATATTTTTACACATATATTTAATCAAATCACTCATAATAAGTGTTTTAAAAACCTGACCGGACATTAAACCGGTGAGGGTACTGGGTCACTGGTTTATTGGTCGAATCATTGGGTCACTGGTCGAACCGCATGACTAAACCGGATTAAATCGGATAACTCAGTTCAATAGACCAGTCGTTATAACAAAATTATATAGCTATAAAACTTGTCAAACCGGATGATTTAGTTTTTATAAATATAACTAGCACTTAAATTTTTTAAAAATATCATATCATAAATAATCAAAATGGCGTCGTTTTAATTTTTTAAATAATTTTTTTGTCAAAATGCAATTAAACCGGTACGATTTTTAAAACACTGCTCATAATACATACAAATTTTTAGAAATAGTTTAAAAATAAATTTATAAAAATGTTAATATGATATATTTGATAAATTAATACTACCATACATTAGTTAAAATGTTAAATCGGTGTAAAAAATAATACTACCGTACATTTATAAATTAATAGTATTTTATAAATTATTTAAATTCAAATAAAAATAAATGAAGTAGTTTTTATTGAATAATATTTTAAAATAAAATATGTTAACAATTTATTTTGGGACGTGTTAATATAAACAAATAAATGAATTGAAGAATAAGCACTTCACATATTAGTTAAAAAAATCAATGATTAGAATAAATGAATGGAATAGGAAGCAACAGCAGCATCGAAAAGTAAAATTGTAGCTACCTAGAAGTAGACGTAAAGATATCATTAATAATTTTGGGGTAAATTTATAATTATTTAAAAGTTAATTTATTAATAATAATTCAAACATAATTAACACATAAGTGTTTTAATGATTGACAACTCAGATGGGTAAAATTACCCTACTTTTCTAAAAGGGTAAATAAGAATTCACCTTGTTTTTTATATTCCATTACCTTTATCCTCAATTTTAACATATGACAATTCTAGCTAGACCTTTCTATCAACTTTTTTTTCTAACTACATACTTTATTACCAAACATAAGTTAACTAAACAAGCTTGCAACCATGATTGTTGGATCATTTTCATGTATACAGAATTAAAAGCCCTTGAGTTCACTCCAACTTGGTCCATTGTTGACATACCTTAAGGCACATATGATGGCAACCAAATTTAAATTCTGAGGGAGTCATTCAAATAGAGTAAGCAATAAAATAAAATTGAACATTTTGATGTTCAAAGAATAAAGAATATCACATGATCAATATCATGTTCATAACCTAACAGCTCAAGCAATCTAATGGAAGTAAATTTGCATATAGCAAGCAATGGCCTATGCTGATTTCTTCATAACAGCAAGTCCTTTCTACAACATCAAAGACCAAAAACTGCAAAAAACAAGTTGTGATAGTGAGAGATCATAACCAAACTACATAATGCAATCAACCTAACAATTCATCAAAGAAGGTTCTGATACTACTACTAGAATATAACAACATATTTTGTATTGTAACTTCTAGACTTGACTTGCCTCTAAATAGAGTTGTTGGGAGACGGTTTCCGCGAAGGAGAAGGACTCGGAGGTTTCGAATCTTCATAATCCTGACATATCAAGCAATATGGTCATCCATTTTATACAGGTAGTAAAAAAAATCACAGGTCAGAAAAAGAAAACATACAAGCCTCATATCAAAGACGCTCTGGCGCTTTGTTTTTTCAAATGTGTTTTGTCTCAGAAAGTATTTTTGCGCATGACTGGCGACTTGACTACTAGTCTTCGTCTTCACATAGTCGGTCGATATTTCCTTCCATTTACGTTTCCCTACCGATTGCAAACCTTCCAAAAAGGCCTTGTGTTCCTTCTTTGTCCAATGTTTCACTACAATGCAAGAATAACGAGAGATATGAGTTTAAACAAATTAATGAAACCTCAAACACTACATATAGTTCACCATCAATAACAGCTTCTTGAATTCACCACTTAAATACAGCATAGTGCAAGATAACTGTCAAGATAATCTTGAAATAAAATCATGCATATACCTTTTTTTCTGTTTTCACTGGAACATTGACCAGAATTGAGATTTTCATTCATCTCATCATCACTTTCCTCCTCCTGCTTGTCAAGAGAACAAAGCTGCATCTCTTTCTGATTCTCATTCTCAGATTTTAAACTATTGTTCATGGTGATGGTGGTGTCACCAACATTGGAGCGTTTTGCTGCAATGTTGACCCCAAACAACATCACACACCTTTCAGTTTCTCCATTCTGAATCTTGCTTGTTAAGTCTTCCATGATGATCTTTCTCTTCTTTCTATCTTCTTCTTGATTGCAGTGCAGTACCTTCTTTTGCGTTTTTGACTGTTTTACTATATCCAATTTTACTATTTATAATATATCAAACAGTTTGCGTTTTTGAATTTATTTTACGATAACCAATGCTATGAAAATAAATTAAACGATAATACAAACGATATCCTTTTTTACTTTGTTAAACGATATCCAATTTTACTTATTTTTCATTGAAAATTAAACTTACCTTTCATTTATTATAAAAAATTGAATTTTAAAAGAATTTAAACAATAATATATATAATAAATATTATTGTCTCTATCATTTTATTTCTTCTCTTCTATTTAAATAATTTATTTATTTGACTTAGTGTCTCTAGCTTTTCTAACTAGTCTAATTAAGTTAAGAAAATTTCTTTACCCACCTCCCTATGGGGGGTCACCCCCAGCGAAATTCCCAAACTACCCCTGCTTCGGAAATGAACTTCCGAAGCGCTTTTTTTTTAAAAAAATTTCCTTGATTCGGAAGTTCATCTCCAAAAACACCTCATGGGGGGTGCGTTCGGAGATGAACATCCGAAAACACCTCATGGGGGGTGAATTCGGAAGTTCATTTCCGAATTATGCAGAAACTGTGTTTTTTTTTTTATGTTTTTTCTTAAACGCAACCGCATTTTAATTAAACGTTACCGGCAAATAAAATAAACCATAGATAGACTGAAAACACTAATATGATAAATAAACAAAAAAAAATACTAATATGAAAATATTATATACAAACCGAAATAAATAAAAATAGTGTGCTAAATATACAATCCAAAATCAAAAAATGAATAAACCCCACCCACCACTACTGGGTGTGCCTAACCCGCTCACCCTGGGCCCTCCTCTGCCGCCTGTACCCCGCCGCACGGCCCGCATCAGCGACGATGATCTCCATCACGGCGACTGCCTCTGGTCCGCCCTGATGAATGACACCTCGATCCAACGCGTCCCGCCCAAGCATCTCTATCCGCTGGCAGATCGGAAGGAGATCAATGGCGTGGTCATCCCCCGCCTGCCGGTTCTCCAGGATCTCCTCGTGTGCTGGCCTAGGAGCGCCGGGAACGTCGGGTCTCAAGAGAGGATGGGACACCCGGTAGAACCATGTGACGTACCCCTCCACACTGTGCCAGTCCTGGATGACCCGCATGCGACGGTACTCCTCCGGTACCACATGATGCTGCCACTCCTCCCATATGGCAGTGAGCTGCACTCTGGTCACTGTGTCAGGAGCAGCCTCGAAGGGTGACCTGGGTATGATCTGCACGAACCCAAACTGCCGCGTGCACCGCTCCGGGAGATACCGGACCATGATGCCGGTCCCGCATGCCAACCAGCCTGAATATAGAGCAACCCCGTCCAAGGGGACAACCTGAGCATAGTCGGCGAACGGCCTCCAGGTGACGTCGTCGTGCATCGTGTGGTCCAGGTACAGGCGGTATGGTCCCACCGCATCGTTCCCCCTCTGGAGGGCGTATCTGGAGGCCCTGGGCATGGCGTCAACGTACGCAGAATCGATGTGGAAGCCGTGGATGCGGGAGAAGTAGGAGATGATCCAGCTCTGAAACACAAATACGATAATGTATTAAAAATAAATACGAAACATAAATAAATAAATAAATACGAGAATGTGTTAAAATCAAACGTACCGTAAGCAGAGTGCAGGATCCGACCAGCTGCCTCGTCCTCCAGTTGGAGGCCTCATTCAGCTTCTGGTAGAGATATGCCAGAGTAGCTGCCCCCCAGTTCCACTGGTGAACGGTATCCAGGTCCATGAAATAGCGGAGGTAGGTCACATCGACGTACCTGGCGCTCTTGTCCACAAAGCATGCAGCGCCCACCACATGCATGTACCAGCACCAGAGAGCGCAGCCGCGGTGATACTGTGTGAACAGCTCGTTATCCTCCTGCTCGGCCTCGGCCGCCGCGTCCAGGTGGAACTCAAAATAGATCTTCAGTGTAGTGAACCGGACATGAGGCCCACAAGTCGTGGCGCACTCAAAGTGAGCAACCTCCTCCTCCATGCCCAGATAGAGCGTCATCCACTCAATGGCCTCGACCCTCTGGATCCGGGAGTGGTGCAACAGCGGCCCCCTAATTGGCAGGTGGAGAAGACACTGCACGTCGTGCAAGGTGATCGTCATCTCCCTAACCGGCAGGTGGAAAGATGACGTCTCCTTGTGCCAGCGTTCCACAAATGCCCCCTGCATGCCGGTGCTGATGGTGGTGTACCCGGTCATGCAGAGCCCGCTAAGCCCTGAACCTCGCACGTGGTCGTTAAACCACTGAGCTGTTGGTTTAAACAGACTGAAAATCTTCATGGAGTGGTTCACCATTTTCAATGGCTCTCTCTCCTGTTACAAAAAAAAACAAATAAGCGAGAAATAAACGGTAAAATTATAAAAAATGGTGACAAATAAACGGCTAAGTTAAAAAAATACCTCTCCCTCCCAAATCCGCCGAGCGACGTGATCCTGGTAGTGAATCAGCAGGGAAGTGTCAAAAGGCCCTCCCGGATAGCTATCCACCTCCTGCTCCTCCTCCTCCCCGACTGGAGGGTCAACATCCGGTATGACCTCCTCCTCCTCCTCCTCATCATCATCCTCCTCCTCTCGCTGGCGGGAAGAAGATACCCGAGCCAGCCTACTCCTATAGCCTGAAGGAGATGAACTCTCCACCAAGTCCTGTGGAACGCGCACACGGTGTCCCCGGCCCCGCCCGCGTGTCGACGCCAGCTGCGCCGCCGCCCGCTCGCGTCTAGCTGACGCAGTCTGGGACTCCCTGCCCTGTCTGATGCGTGCTGGCTGGTTGCCTGTCATGTTCTTGTAAACAATCGAAATCGAAATCGATTAATATGCGAGACAAATGAAAAAACAAAAAAAAATTGCACTTCTGATACAGTTCGGAAGTTCATTTCCGAAACTGGGATGGAGGTGTTTTCGGAAATGAACTTCCGAAACACCCCTGCGTAGAGCTTTTCTGCAACCTTCAATGGCAGACCCCAAAATCAAAATTCAAACCTATGTATACACATTCTAAACATCCTAAATATCAGTATAAACCTAACCTAATACATTTTTTTGCTATTTGTAAACACCCTAATATACATTTTAATCATAGATCTTAAAATCAAAATGCTTACCTATTGAATAGATTGGAGGACTTTAGAATGTAATAGAGCAAGTAGATGGAGCCTTTGAGGTAGCTTGGAACTGGTTTGCACAAAAATCTCTTTGGGGTTGAGTTTGAAGAAGATTAGGGTAAATGATTTGGGGGAGGGGGCTGTTTTGCTTAATCTGCAAAACGCGCAGTATTTCGGAAATGAACTTCCGAAATGCTGTTTTCGGAAATGAACTTCCGAAATAAGTCAAATTTTTTAAAAAAAAAGGCGCTTTCGGAGATGCATCTCCGAAAACACCTTTTTCTTGCATTTCGGAAGTTCATTTCCGAAGTCAGGGGTAGTTTGGATTTTTCACCAGAGGGTTGGGAGGTTGGCAAAGAAATTTTCTTAAGTTAATCATATTAGTTATTTTCATTAACTAGGTTAGAGTTTTTTAATCATAATAAATTTTGGGTTTAATTTTATCAAAATCTACGTAAACCAATTTTTTTTTTCTTATAATTAAAAATACCAAAAATATATTTTAGTTAAATGTCATATTTTCTTTTAGATTTAATATTAATTTTTAGACTTCTTTTTGTTACCTTTTGATTAATATTTGTGAGTAAATTTTATCATTTCTCATCATTATTCCAAGTTATTTTGCTAACATTTTCTTGTCGATGTAAGGTACTACTATCTTGAACCTTTGGACCGTTGTGGACATCCGCAAATTTTTTCTTATTTTGTACATCTATCATTTTATTCCGCATTTTCAATTATGTAATTGTTCGTGGGATGTAATAGTTTAACTAGGATTTTAAATTTCTGCACCTCCTATTATGTAACTGCCCTAAAGCCCTGTAATAGCGTAGGACATTTTAATTTCCGCTCTTTACTTTCCGCACCATATAAATTGCTATAATTGCTTAGATGTATGTCTTAATAGGATTGTATGATAAAACTCAAAATCAATCGTTAGCTCACTAACTTCAAAACTAAAATAACTGAAAATAACACACTCTTTTTACTTGTTCACACACTCACCCCTAGGTTACGCCCCTCTTGTTTGCCTTACGAATAAAGGTCGTGTCCCTCGAATATAGAGGTACCCTATAGAAAATGTCCCGTGATTAAAAAATATCAAAGATCATGGTCCCTCGATGACCAAAAAATTGCTGCCTACGAATACATGATCTAGTCCCTCGAATTGTTGTCTATGAAAGATGATTGTCCCTTCGAATTTGCTAAAGGTACCTCTATTGTGTTGCCTTCAAACCACCATCGATGACCCTTCGATGTCCCGAACACGTCCAATAGATAGGACTACCCACCCACAAATGGTATGGTTAGCCCTATCCCTCCGAAAAGCATAAAAGTATAGGAGAGACCAAGCGTAGAGTAAATACCCTTAGTTTGCTTGCTCAAAATATTTCTCTCACCACTTACCTTTTTTTTCAAAACAAATTTCAAACACTTCGCATACATCCTTGAGGACTGATACAAGGATCATTGTGAAGTCTTGACACTTCTTTTCAAAAACACACACACACTTTGACTTTCAAACAAAACAAACGAGCTAAGCAAACTAAGAGCCCGTAGATAACTACGGATGAAAAGGGTGATAACACCTTCCCTTTTCATAACTTACCCCCGAACTCAAGTCTTTTCTTAAAAGGTCTTTCCTGTACTTTTATACCTTTCCCTAATTGGACAAAATAAATGTCGGTGGCGACTCTTGCTCACCGCAACATTGTTTTCTTACGAAAATAAAAAGTCAGTTCTCCCACCGAGTTACAAGCTGCAATTCAGCTGCAGGTGCTGAATGTAGTTCTGCAACCGGTTCATCCGTGCACATATGAAAGTGATTCTGTTACGTGGGGGCGATAGCGGAAGAGAGAAGTTTCTATAAGTTGATGAATCTTTTTCGTGTTCCGTATGGTCCTAGTAACAAGTTTGATATCATTCTTTCTTTAATTTGGAAGATGGAAGTACCTTTTAAAATTAAGGCTTTTGTTTGGAGGTGTTGCATAAATAGACTTCCTACTAGAGATCTTATCCTTATTAGGGGAATCCATTTATCCATTAACGATCGTAAGTGTGTTTTTTATGGTCACTTTGACAAATCGTTGAATCATTCTTTTCTATCTTGTAAAGTTTCTTATCTTATTTGGAGGGAGATGGATGGTTTGATAGGAATGGTGGACTTTCAGATGGATTGTTTTAAAGAAAGATTTTACTCTTGGAGCTTTTTTTGTTCTAGCAAGAAGGTGAGGGATGGTAAGGAGAGAGTTATTTGGGCAATTTGTTGGAACTTGTAGATATTGAGGAATGACATATTTTTTAGAAACTAGTAGAAGACCCGTGCGTCCGCACAGGTAATTTAAATTTTAAGATGAATAATGTATTATAAACGCAAAAAAAAAGTTTAAAAATTGAATAAGTAATCTTAATTTAAGATTAACAAAACATAATATAGATGGAACGAATCTATATATAGTAGCTATGTAAAAAAAAGAGAACTGATATCTATTGTGAGAAACGAGAACTAACGATATTAACCTTTTGATTTAATTAACGCTTCAGATTTCTTTATTCCATATGAAGAGCATCTTACAGAATTTTTTTCATTATACTTAGTATTTAAAAATTCCATAAATAGAAAATATAATCATAATTATTTTTTATTTATTATATTAATATTTGATAGTATAAAAAAAGACTAATATTTTTTAATTCATTTTATTTTTAAAAAATTTAATAAATAATATTTAAATTTTTAGTTTGCCAATATCCAAAAGGCGTCATAATTATTATAATATTATCACTATAGTGAATTTATATTAAATGCTCACAATGGTAGAATTTGGAAATATATTTTGTTTTTCGAAATTGCAAACAAATAAATAAAACGAAATTAATATTTAAATAATAATCTCACATTCTTTTATATTTTTAATCGAATGAATACATAGATGTAAATCAATATTGTGTTTTTAATTAAATGAACATTCCAAATTATTTATAATATATTTATTTTATACTTTCAAATAGATACAATTCTATTCACTGTTTATTTTTGAATTATACATAATCTTTAATTTATGTTTTAGACTTAGTGTAATTTTATTCATTACATAATTATAAATATATTAATCTATAATTTATTTTGATAAAAAAAGTATAACGTTCTAATATATTGATCTATAATTTTCAAGTACAATAAATCTACTTTGAATAAAAAGCAACTTTTTATTTTTGAATGTTTTACTATTGTGACCATTTTAAATAATAATATATTATTGATTTATTACTTATATTTTTAGTTGATCTAAAATATTAAAAAATGTAAATGATAACATATATTTTAATTTTGTTGATTTATTTATTTTCAAATTAATAAATGTTTTATTTTTTTCTTCAACTATTGTGACCGTTTACCATAAGAAAACAATTATTGATTTATTAAGTATATATTAATTTGAAAAGAATTTAAAATTATCACCTATATTTTAATTGAGTTGATTTATTTATTAGCAAATCGAAAAAATTTACTTTTACATATTTTTAAGTTACCAGTATTTTAAGTAAATTTTACTATTCTAATAATAATGTTAATGTGTTTATTAGATATTGGCAAATTAAATTTTTTTTATTTATTTAATTTTTTAAATAAAAAAATATTAGTCTTTTTTATATCAAATATTAGAATAAGAAAAATATTAGTCTTTATTTATACCAAATATTAATATAATAAATAAAAAAGTAATTATGATTATATTCTCTATTTATGGAATTTTTAAATATTAAGTATAATGAAAAAAATTATATAAGATGCTCTTTATATGGAATAAAGAAATCTGAAGCCTTAATTAAATCAGAAGATTAATATTGTTAATTCTCGTTTCTCACAATAGATATCAGTTCTCACCGGATACACTCATATATATATATATATATATATATATATATATATATATATATATATATATATATATATATATATATCATTTTGAAACTCCCTATTTGAATATCCAAAAAGAAATAATAAGTCTCAATGTCTACAATAGTATACTTGCTAGGAGATGCAATGAAATATAAAAAATAAAAAAAAATACAAAGAAGACAATTACTTATCTTTCAATAGATCAATATAGTCAATCTATGTGAGTAAACCAAAACTTTTTGTTTGATACAAACTTTACAAATCAAATACAGAATCGTGTAATTTTAACATGATTACTGCAAACATTGGATGAATTTTGTAGTGATAAGTATAAATCTTATGGTTGATATTTACTTTTAAAAGGATAATTTATAATATACATTATTTGTCTAATAAAGCATAAATTTTTACTTGTCCTCAATTTTGAAGACTTGAAAACTTTAAAAAATTTCAATCCAACTGACATTTATCAGTGCCTAAAACTCCAAAAGACATCATAAAAACCAGCCAATGGAAACCATTGTCAGATATGGCATGGGAAAGAGATCAAAAATAAGAAACTAATGTGAATTCAAATCTTTTTCCTTCTTTTACTTAAACACAAAAGTGGATAGTGTAGATTCCCTTCTCATTATATACTATGATCACCTATGATATGCATGAACTCTCTATTAAAACAATATCATCACTCAAAACCACCAATCACCTAACCGTCCATAATCAATACATACTATTATTAAGAGAAATGGAAAAATCTAAACCTATCAAAACTAATGAACAGTTATTTGTTGACAAATTATAGAAAGAGACATGTAAATCACAAAACCTAAAAAACATCTATAGGATTAGGAGGTCCAGAAAATAAGCAAGGACAACAACTTGGATGGTTTTGCCTAGCAATTTCACATGGTCTCAACCACTCAGAAACAACCTACATAGAAAATAACATGAATATTTTAAACCACAAAATTTCATGCTAAACACAATTTTACCAAAATTATTAATAAAAATCCAGAATCAATAATTATAACAATGAAAAATCAGTTACTTGTCTCTTACACTCTAGCATGGCTCCATCAATTCCATCATGGCGGAAACTCGGGCAACACAACCATGTGCAAGTTTGTTTAGATACATTAATGGGTTTATCCTATTATTTAGACCAGACAAATATTGGCCAAAAAGAATATGTCAATATTAATAAGAGCAAACCCTATAAGCAAAATCACACAAAAATGGACATCAGACGTATCCCACGGGTTTCTAACGGCTTTTAACATAGCATAATAATATGGGAGCCATATCTTTCATCCTACAAAAAAAATCATAAGAATTGAAAAACAGTCAAACAATGATCTCCTATGCAAAACTAATTAAATAGTTCAAATAGACTCGATCATCAATGTCCACAAACAATTCAGTTCATAGTCATATGGTAGCATGAGGATAAGTACTGGAAACATGTTGATATAGAAAAAAATTGCAGAGTAACGTGACATGGAACTTGGTTACCTTCTTAGCTACACACTCACCGTGTCAAAGCACTTGTATGTTTTGTCACCGGAAACTTTGTTAATATGTCTAAAAACATGATTCTAAATCAGGACTCTGCACCTGCCAATATAATTCTTACCAAAATGTATATAATATATTAACATTAAACATCAAGGAATGAAAATAATCAATTCAGTGTATATAACAGTCTGAAACTCATTGGATTGATAAATGATTGAAATAACTTATGGAGAATACAATTCTTAGTTCCTATCTAAAGGTACTGTAATTACTGAGTAAACATTATAAAAGATTAGTGATAATGATACATAATTATTCTGAAATATAGTTATTTTGGATATTAAAACACATTAAAATTCAAATTATTTAATGTTTTTTGGATGCCATGCAAATAATAATAAAAAATTTAAATGATATGATATAGTCATTTCTTGAAAGCATGGCCGGAAGCATATGCTTTCACATGCTCACATCTAGGTGAGGATAATACTTACTACCTTGAACCATAAAATAACATTGGATATACATGCATAATACTACAGCTGTTAGATAGTACAGTACAGGATAACATAGTTTACAACAAAAGGATTTGGTAACCTATTAAAGTACAGTCACAAATTATGTCCCGAAACCAGCAACAAAAATAAGAGTTTACCTTCTCTAAAAATTATTATCAAACTGGGAATATTGTTGTGGATCAACTCTGAGACAACTTTGCAGGCTCAGAGATGGGAATGAATAACTCATTGATGATTGCTTCCCTGACATGTACTTCACTCCTGTATCAAAGTGAAATGAGAAATCACTTTGTGAAAAACTGGAAGATCCAAAATCTAGCAACGCTGATACATCGTCTCTTCCATTATGACAGTTGGAAGCAATTCTAAAATTTGAATTATCCCATAAAAAATTTCAAGGAGTTTTCCATATCAAAATATCAAGGATGAACTAACTATCATAAGCATAAGAAAAAGAAAGTTGCAAAAATAGATTATTGTAAATATGTAATTATTATATTGACATTGGATTAAATTTAGAAATACAGTTGGTAGATTCAAAACAACATACAGGAAGGTCGCTATAAGCACTGCGGAGCTTGAGTTGGTGCTGAAGTCGAGTGACTCCTTCGCGCCAGTTGCAAGGATTAGTTCTTCTACACTCCATTTGTATAGCATTTGCCTTAAAACAGACATTGAAATGTTGCACCAGATATACACCCAAGTAATTATCATAGAATACCAAACATATAATATATGTGAATGCCAGGTACAGGTACAGGTACAGGAACAAAAGGCATATAATGCGTTTAAGATAAAGACGATATTTCTGCAAGTGTCTTGCCATGTTTTCTCTTGTTAACCCATCAACACTCATGAGCTGCATTATCGTCTTCGGAACATCATTTTTGATTCCGAGGTGCGCCATAGGTTTGCAATCAAAATCACTATTTGTATGCAAGAATTCATTACAAAAACACGTGAATACTTTTTTCGATATTTAAAACACAATCATAACATGATGCAGGGAAAAAATACCTTTAATTGAAATACAATCGAAGGCTGTGAGTGCACCTTAGAATCAAATCGGGGATAGCAGATTGTTGAACATACCTAATATGCACACTAAATTTTTAATGAGTAATTTAAGGGATATCAGTGTCGTAAATAAACACACCTAATGTGGACACTAAATATGTACTCAGCATCCACCACAACAATGTTTTTCATTTGATCACCCTGTTTTTCATTTGATCACCCTGCATCTATAAAAACTTTTCCACTTAGCATACAAAAGTCACCCAAACAAAATATAACCAAAACCAACACCAGTATAGATCTAATAAATATATAATGCTGTCCAAAAATGAAGCTCAAGAATACTAACAAACTCACAACATTCAAATCACTGACCGAAAAAGCAACCTTTGTTACAGCGAAATCAGAATGTTAAAAAGTGAACTACAAACTGTGTTATAAAAAGAAAGAGATGCACGGTTATAGTGTAGTGTACCTTATCAGAGGCAAATGATGCCAAGTGATCCCATATCTCTTGTGGATTTGATAAGAGTTCCATTGAACCACAATCACTTGCATTTATAAAATGTACATTTGGTGGTAGCTTAGGCAATAATTGCAGGTTTTGGCAACTCTTCAACTCAAGTCTTTCTAATTTTGATGTGCACAATTCTTTTTGCTTAGGCTATGCTGGTCAATATTGTTATTTTTCTAGTAAAGCAAGCAAGTGCTTATCACGTAAACACTCGTCCAAGACCTATAAATGTATGAGGAATTATTAATTATTAATATTTGTTAAAAGCATAAACAAAATTACATATCAAAATATAGATTTGACAACATTCACACCTCAACTATTTGCATGACATCATGATTGGCATATAAATCCTCTGAGCAACAAACGATTGCAAATCATCAATACTGAGTTTAATTAATCCTTATCGGTCAGTGTTTTTAGATTTAAAGTAAATTGTGATTAATGTGATTAAACCACATCAAACAACAACAACAGTGATTTGATCTTTGTGATTAAACCACATCAAACAACAACAACAGTGAATCAACCGCGAATTGCATTAACACCGACTTCGATGCATAAGCTCTAACATAGAACATACCTACAATAAAGCGGGAGAATGTTAGATGCAAGGGCATTTAAGATCCATTCTACAATATGCATATTGTATCTAACAGTGTTAAAAACACTATTACAAAACTTTACTTTATCTAACAATTTAAAGACACCTTTTAGAAACTATATGGTTGCACTACTCAGCCCCACACTCTCTGCAAAATGATTTCAAACAGAGTAAAGTTTTGTAGATCAGTACTTTCTAGCTTAATAGGAATGGTAAAGACTGCAATTCACACATGATCCATCTGAATATATTTAGCATACTATAGTAGTTCAAAAATGATTGAAAAACATGGTTAATTCACTTGTTCTTCGAGGTAAATATGACCCACCACAAACCTAACACACAACAACAACTTAAGGGCAACACATAATAGCAACATAACCGCGACACAGATCTGCAATACAGAACAACAATAGCATCATTATCAAAAAAACGAAAAGCATTTAAGATTTTCACCAGCTTCATTACCAGAAAAACAATTACAAGTTTACACAAAAATAGGCATGACAAACAAAACCAAACACACAACAACAATAGCATCATTATTCTAATTGGTTCACGATCATGGTTGAAGGAATCATTTTGATAACGGAAACTTTTATCAATCTCACCTTTACACTACCTCTCCGCCTCTAATAATGAAAGATTGGTTCATCAACGACAATAAAGAGCCGAAATCGAAATCGAAATTGAAATCACAAGAACCAGAAGAATCGAAAAACCAGAAAAATTGTCTCAGTAGAAATAAAACAACTATGAGATCGAAATCATAAGAACCAGAAGCAGAATTTTGATGTAGGCAGATTTTGGGTTTGAATCAGAGAAGGAGAGAAGTGAAGATGAGGAAGAAAGGGAATGACCATTGGATTTAGGGTTTGAATAGTTGAAGGAAGAGAGAGAGCGGGTGAGAGACGAAAGAATGGGAGAGAACCCAATATGCACGTTCTCTCCTTTGGGAAGTGGAATTTTTTTTTGAAAAAGTTATTGGATTTTGAAAGGTTGGAGGGAAAAATTCAGTCGTTAATAGTAGGTATATTAATGAAAAGGAATACGAAAAGAGAGTGCCATTTGGAAGAATGGAGAAATGTGATTGGTGGGAATAAAACCTTGATTTAGCAAATTAAAATAAAGGGCTTTTGTAAGGGTAATTATTTTTTTCATTAAGGGGAATTTAGGGTGTTTGGTGGTATGTTTTATTCTTAGTTAGATAGTTGATGATGAACGGAACATATTAGACGTGGTGTGGAACATAAAGGCGTTGGTTTGGAGATGGTCATTCATCGGAAAAATTACTCATCTAAATTATAATTTCTATAAATTTAGCAAAAACCCATTGTTTTATTTATCTTGAGTTTCAATTGGATAGTAATCTTTCTTTTTGTCGAGCCGTAGTCTCATTCTTTCTTGTAAACAGGTTCGAGAACCCTTAGTTCTCTTTTGAATATATCGGATTACCAAACAATAAAAAATAGACTAAGATCAACTAATAGAAAAGTGATGATTATAACAGGAGGCTCCGCAAAAGATCATTACACCTTATCATTATCAGTTTCATGTTTTTCTAAATAGTCAGCATAAGCATTTCTCTTCCTAATAATATGAAATATTTGAACTCACCATTCCCAATAGAAAAGATCTTTAATATTGTGAAGAATCGTGGCATAGTGATGCCAAACATTAATAGACTCTGAGATAAGTTTGATAGTAGAGTTGGAGTCAGAATAATATAATTAGATCTTTAATGTCAAGTTCTTAGGCCATACACAAACCATGATATATCGTCATCAGCTCAACATGAAGGATGTTGTAATAACTAATTATACCCGTAAAACTGTGGACCAACACACCATCAACATTGTGAATCAATCCACAAAATACAAGATAGGCTTTGACAACGTGTGTTTAATTGCATCAAAGTTTGAATAAACATAAACATCAACTGGTTTAATATATTGCTTCAATTTTGTACATGAAAATTACAAGCATAAACACAGGTTTTCAATCATATTGCATCTAGTTTCTGCATCTATTAATACTGGACTGAGGTAGTAAATAGGTCTATCGACACCATTATCATCCTCTTGGGCTAACATACTTTTTGTTGTCAAGTCAGATGCAGCTATATACAGTCTCATACTCTTATTTCTACTAGGAGTCAATAAAATAGGAGGATTTGTTAAATAAGTCGTGATCTCATTGAAAGCCTATCATTTCTCTTTTCCCCAACAGAAATCACTCTCTTTTTTGATTTTGAGTAATGGTGAGAAGACCTTCGTTTTGCCACTTAGATTTGATATAAATCTTCTCAAGAAATTGATTTTCCCTAACAAAGATTATAACTGCTTCTTCGTTGAAGGAGGCTTGAGATTCAAAATTGCCTTTGTTTTGTTTTGGTTGATCTCAATGCCTTTTTTTGTGCATGACGAAGCCTAAAAAGTCTCGTGCATGTACACCAAAAGCACACTTTAGTGCATTCATTTTCAATCCATATTTTCTCATTCTTTTAAAAGATCGTCGAAGGTGGTCCAAATGGCCCTCTTCTGACAAGGACTTTATCACAATATCATCAATGTATAATTTTCTATAAAATCATGACACATAGGATTCATAGATCTTTGGTAGGTTGCTCCTGCATTTTATAAACCAAAAGGTAACACAACCCAATCATAAGTTCCTAGAGCACCTGGGTATCAAAATGCTGTTTTAGGTATATTTTCTTCGTCTATAAAAATTTGATTATATCCAAAATATCCATTGAGCATACTTAAATATTTGAAACGTGCTTCTGAATCAACCAACATTTCTGCCATTGGCATCAAACATTCATCTTTAGGAGTTGCATTATTCAAATCTCCAAAATCTATGCAAACTCGAAGAGTTCCATTTTTCTTTATCACATGTACAATATCAGCTAACCATTCGACCTACCTTGCATTTCAAATAAACTTGATTTTAAGCAATCTTTCGATTTCTTGCTTAATTTTTATTGTGATTTTTAGGGAAAACCTCTGAGGTTGTTGTTTAATTGGCCTCTTTCCTGGTTGAATCGGTAATCAATGTTCTACCATATTTCGACTTAAACCAGGCATTTCGCCATAATCCCAAGCAAATCAATCTTTGTATTCTTTTAATAATTTAATCAACTTCACTTTTTCATCTTGGATTCCACTTTTATGCTTATGTACATTGGCCTTTTTGCGCCGCCATCTCCCAAGTCCACTTCCCCTAATGGATCTTGGGCTTGCATTTTCTGTTGTGAATTCACTGGATCTTTCTCAAATCCCAAAGGATTGTTGTTGTAAATACAATCTGCCTTCAGCTTGTGAAGCTATTGTTTGGCCAGATAGGCCCTTCTCACTATATTTGACTTTAGCTTTGACAGCCAAATTTTGTTGTTTCTCACCTTTTAGAGTCGATTTTATTTTGTTTTCAACCATATACCCCGAAATTCGAGCCAAGCCTTCGGGCTCAATGGTCATTATTTTCGACCACATGCCATCCCGTAGGTGGATTTACCCTTTCAGGTTCTGTTGTCCCTTCAGTATCCCAGATGAATCCGTAATGAGGATCCAAAATTAGAAAATGGCCAACATTTTCATTGGGGGTATAAAATTTTGTAGCATCATTACAAGGTGCCACATTTTATAAATGTTGGTCGAAAGATTTCCTCCTAACTTTGGTTTCATTGATTTTGCAATAGCTTTGATCGACTACGATGTTTTCGACGATGCCGTCTTTCCACCAGATTGAGATTCTTTGATAAAAAGTCGATGTGACAGTCCCTATCCCATGAATCCATTCCCGGCCTAACAATAAATTGTAATTTGCCATGGACTCTATTACCATGAACAATGTCGACCTAGTTGTTGTACCAACAACCAATTCCACCTGAATAACTCAAAATATGTTGATGGCTCTCCCTTATTAATTGGAAATAACCATGTTATATGGTCGAAGTTCAGAACCACACTTTCTCATCCTGTTGAACAAAGCGGTAGGTATCAAATTAACAACTTCCCCTCCACCGTGGAAAAAATATTTGTTCACAAGCATTCCATCCACTTTAGCTCTTAAGAACAAGGGTTTGAGATGATACATCATCCCTGGGTTAGGCTTTTCAAACACAACTTTTTTTCTCTTCTACCACACCGCTATTCATATCATAGTAGCATAATGGTTTCTCACCAGACGCTTTTTTGTGGTAGGAAATCTTCTTCTACTTCCGATACCTCCGATACTCGATCAAATTCAGTAGGTAGAACAAACACAATGCTGCAATTAATAATGAAATCTTCACCGTCCAAATTGTCTTCGATCATCTCATCTTTTGGGAGTGGATCATAACCAGGTTCTCCTTCTTCAGGCAACGGAGTGTACTTCGTATTCTATGTCAAGACTATTTCCTTATCTCTTAGAAGCACTACTCTCATGGCTAGCCTCTGATTTGCTATGATCTTCTCCTTCTTGTTTAGCTTTCCCTTTGGATAGTACCTCTTTTGTTCTTGAGGTTTGACAACCTTCCCTTGTGATGTTGAAGCCTCCTTCTTAGCCTCTTTGTTCCTTTGGTAATGCCTCCTGTCATACCCCAAAATTTGCCCACCATATTCAAATATTCAAATTATTTCAAAATTGGATTTTTTATAAAATTTTGAGGTCATTCACATTGACGTCTTGAATTTTTTATAAATATTCGATTTAAAGTCTATTTTAAAATATAATAATTTACTCTTAAATTATTTATATTTTAATAAATAGAAAATGTCCGTCTATGCTTCATACCTTTTTAACTGGCTTTTTAAAATATAATAATTTACTCTTAAATTATTTATATTTTAATAAATAGAAAATGTCCGTCTATGCTTCATACCTTTTTAACTGGCTTTTTATTTCAAATAAATAACTTAGCACAATTGGTAAGAAGGTAAGGCTTGTGGGTACAAGGTCCAGGGTTAGAATCTCACTTCTAACATTTTTTCCATCTTTTTATTTTGTTACTAACTTTATTTTTTTATCGGAAAAATGTCTTTTTTTATTAATTAAATTGAATTTTCGTTTTTTATTTTAATCAATTTTCAAAAATATTAATTCTCCATTTAAATCTTGATTTCATGCTTTTTTAGTAAAAAAAAAAATACAAAATACAAAAAATATTTAAATTAATTTTATTCCATTTTTATTTTAGGATAGTTTCTATTAAATTGATCAAAATAATTATAATTTTAAGATCAAATCAAATTTGATTTCAAATTTTAATTATTATTGATAATTGTCATCAAATTGTGATTTAATTATATTTTTAGTTTACCTAATTTCTTCACTATAAAAAGAGGACTTCGGGAACCCTTATTTCCCTCTCCACTTACATAAACTCTTCCAATGCTAACCTATTCTCACTCTCACAACTAACACATATGCATCAAGTAGACCAACACCACTTTGTTCAATTATTTTGCAGGAAATTCAATGAAAAGAAGGAGCACAATGTCGGTGTTTTCCCCGATCTCGCAACTATCCATTACCACCTTTCAAAAGCACAAACCTGCAGATTTTTAATTTAACCTTCAGCCACTCTCTATCGTAACTCGTCACTAATCATTGTTTTGAGGAAGGGAAAGAATAAGAACAAGCAATTGGGAGGATGAAAACCGTTGCAGACCCAGATTAGCTCAACACAGCAGTGAATTGAGTTTCTCTGTCGCTGCAAAACCGGCACGATTTCTGCTATGAGGATTCGCCGATCGAACTCAAACAACAATATTCCAGAGACAAATTCACAACACAATTCGAAGCCAAGGCAATTCTGCGATTTCAAATCGGATCGAATATTTTCAAGCAACTTCGTAACTTCACGACATGTGCTTCAACAAGCATCCGAACACAACGTAATCACAACGAAAGGAAATTACACACAAAAATCAGCTTTCAACCTCTTCAGTACATGTTCAGTCCAACAACGACGCTGAAACAAGATCAGTACCGATTCATCACACGCAACGGCGAGTTCTAGACGAATCGAATAGCACATTGATAGGCCCAACAGAATTGTGAGGAAGCCCACATGGCTTCAAGACTATGTTATGAATTAAATCCTTATTTTTAAGTTCAGCTTTTTATGTTTTCCTCCAAGTGGGCCGAACCAGTGTTACCCAAGGCCCATATTTTTATATCTTGTATTTATAGAGCTGCAGCCTCTATTTCTTAGCATGCTGAATGAAAACTAATTTTATTATTGTCTCAAGTTTTATCTCTTTTTTCTTTGAGTAGAACCCTAGTTTATGGTAGTAGCAAAACCCCTCTTATCAATTGGTGCTTTCATCTCCCCTCTCAATGCCTCCCAAACCCGCCAATCCTACACCCAAAGACATTGAAGATACTCTTCATGCCACAAATCAACGTATTGAAAACCTAATTTCTACCCATGAGAATCTTGAATCTTCCATGGAAGCTAATAACCAAGCTGTATCTTTACAGCTAGGGCAGATCCACACAAACCACACAAACTTGGAGTCCACCATGAACAACAACTTTGCTGCCCTTACAGCTCTTATGAACCAGCAATTTGCAGCAATGACAGCAGCTGCTGCTATACCTAGATCTAACCCTACACCTATCCCCACCTCCACCACCAGATCTACCCCTACATCTACCCCCATCCCTACAACCAGATCTACCCCTACATCTCCTCCTTTTTCTACCACCAGAACTACCTTGGGGAACCCTAACATGAATTTCACGTCCTCATCTCCCCAAATCAACTCCACCCTTATCTCAACCCAACTTTATACCCCACCACCACCCCCTTCGTCCACCTTTACTCGCCCTATTTCATCAATCCACACATCCAATTCTGCATTCTGCCCTTATTCCACATCTTTTACAAATCCTTATTCCACCTCATTTACAAATCCTTTTCCCCCAAATTACACACAGCCCCCTCAATTTTTAACACACCCCCCAAACCCACCTTATACTTCTTTTTCCCAAATCCCAGCCGTCACCCAACCACCCTCATACGCTTCTTACCCTTATACCCCTCAAGCCACCCAAATTCCATTTTCCCCCTCACCTAATTCTGGTTTTCGACACCCAAAAATTGAGTTAAATTACTTTGACGGAACGGATGCTTTAGAATGGCTTTTTCAAGCGGAGCAATTCTTTGCTTTTTATAGTATTCCATTTGAGAATCGCTTACCTATGGCAGCCTTTTATATGAAAGGTGAGGCGCTTGGTTGGTATAAATGGATGTTTCAAAGCAATGAACTTACTACTTGGGAAGCTTTTTCAAGGGCTTTGGAACTACGTTTCGGTCCCTCAACGTACGAAAACCATCAAGCTCAATTGTTCAAACTTAGACAGCATGGGTCTGTTACGGAATACCAAGCCAGCTTTGAAAAATTGGGAAACCGTGTCATTGGATTACCCCCGGATGCAATTCTTAATTGTTTTATCTCCGGTTTAATTCCTGAAATCCGTAGTGAATTAGCTGTTCAGCGCCCTCAATCCATCACTCATGCAATAGGCCTCGCTAAACTCATTGAAGCAAAGCTAAAGGACTCTAAACCCAAGTTCAAAGGCCCATATGGCAGTACCCCTTTCCAACCTAACAATCCTAAACAAACCCCACTTTCACCAACTATGGCTGCTGTCTCCAAACCAGCTAACTCTCAACCCACCTCCCTTCCACGTTTTCCAATTCGACGGATTACACCAACACAACAGGCCGAAAGAAGGGCCCAGGGATTATGTTTTAACTGCGATGAAAAGTTTATTCCGGGTCATAAGTGTTCAAATGGAAAATTCTTATTACTTATGGTTGATGATGAAATTTCAACAGCTGCCAATGATGACATCAGCGAAGATATTCCTTCAGAGGCTGTTTTGAACACAGACATCGATGAAACTTATTTTCAGCTCTCACCACAAGCTGCAAGTGGGCAATTCTCTCCAAAGACGTTGAAGTTTAAGGGACTGATTGATGGGCTGGTTGTCTCTGTTCTCATAGATACGGGCAGTACTCATAACATCCTCCAACCTCGAATCGCAACACACCTCAAAATACCTAATACTCACATCCCTAATTTTTCTGTCATGGTGGGAAATGGCTCTAAGCTACAATGTTCAGGTCTATGTTCTAAAGTCCCTATCACACTTCAGGACCAATTGTTCATTATTCCTTTTTACTTAATCCCAATTGAAGGAGCTGATGTAGTATTGGGAATGGAATGGTTGCGTACCCTTGGCCCCATTGTCGCTGATTTTTCTATTCCAGAAATTTCTTTCACCTATGAGTCTAAACAGATTACTATTCAAGGTGATGCTACCCAGACCCCCTCCCCTTCTACTTTCACCCAACTTTGCCATCTCTTACATACTGACTCAGTTGCATCCATGCACCTTTTAATTTACCAACCATGCATTGAACCAATCCAAAACGATCCACCTAACTCCCATGAAAACCCACCTATCACTCCACCACCAGAAATAGCTGCCCTTATCAAATCGTATCCTACGGTTTTCCAAGCTCCACATGGTTTACCTCCTAGTCGTCCACATGATCACCACATCCCTTTAAACCCCAATACACCTCCCATCAATGTTCGACCTTATCGCTATCCTCATTCACAAAAAGAAGCAATGACTACCCTAATTCATGAGATGTTATGTGACGGCATAATAAAACCAAGTACTAGCCCTTTTTCCTCCCCAGTTCTCCTAGTCCGCAAGAAAGACGGTTCATGGCGTTTTTGTGTTGACTATCGTGCATTGAATGCAGTAACTATACGAGACCGATTTCCCATTCCCACCATTGATGAGCTTTTTGATGAGTTGGGTTCTGCTACTTTATTTACAAAGATTGACCTACGGTCAGGCTACCATCAAATTAGGGTTGTACCCGAAGACACTCACAAGACGGCATTTAGAACCTTTGACGGGCACTATGAGTTTTTGGTGATGCCCTTTGGCCTAACTAATGCTCCTAGTACCTTTCAATCGGCGATGAATGATCTCTTGAGACCTTACTTGAGACGGTTTGTTTTAGTTTTCTTCGATGACATTTTAATTTACAGTAATTCTTATTCTGATCATTTACTTCATTTGACTTTGATTTTAGACCTACTTGCTTCAAATAAGTTTGTTGCAAAACTTTCTAAGTGTGTTTTTGCAGTTCCTAAAGTTGATTATCTAGGTCATGTCATTTCGTTAAGTGGCGTTACCCCTGATCCAGACAAAATTCAAGCAATTGTTGATTGGCCGCAGCCACTATCACTCACGCAACTCAGGGGATTTTTGGGCCTCACCGGTTTTTACAGACGTTTTGTCCGTCACTACGCCACACTCGCCGCTCCCCTCACCGATTTATTACGTTCCACTACTAAGTTTACATGGAATACAAATGCAGAGACTGCGTTTACAAATTTAAAGAAAATCATGACTGCCACTCCTGTTCTTTCTCTTCCTGATTTCAGCAAGATCTTTGTTGTTGAAACTGATGCCTCTGCTGTAGCCATTGGAGCTGTTCTTTCACAGGACGGCCACCCTTTAGCATTCTTCAGCAAGAAACTATGCCACAGACTGCAAGCTGCTTCGGTCTATGCTCGAGAGATGTATGCAATAACTGAAGCGGTAAAAAAATGGCGTCAGTACCTCATTGGAAGACACTTCCATATTTTCACAGATCAAAAAAGTCTTAAAAATCTTTTGGTTCAAACAATTCAAACACCAGAACAGCAAAAGTGGGCGGCGAAAATGCAAGGGTTTAGTTTCGAAATTTTTTACAAACCTGGAAAAACGAACAGCGTGGCTGACGCCTTGAGCAGAAAACCAGAAGAGACTTCCCTTATGTTTGCAATCTCCTCCACAATTCCTACATTCCTTTCCCATCTTCAGCAGTACTACGCAGAAAACAAAACAGGGCAAGATTTTGTTACTAAGTGTCTAAATAACCAGAAGATGCAAACACATTTTGAGTTCAAACAAGGGCTATTGTACTTTAAAAATCGTATTTTTCTACCTGATGATTTGGAGTTTAGAGCCTCGATGCTTAAGGAATGTCACAGCACACCGTCTGCAGGTCATTCAGGGTTGAAACCGACTTTGGCTCGTATCTCGGCCACCTTCAGCTGGCCTGGCATAGCTAGAGACGTCAAGCACTATGTTCGGTGCTGTTCTTCTTGCCAACACAACAAGTACCTCACAACAAAGAAACAAGGGATGTTACAACCACTGGAAATTCCTAAACAAGTTTGGGAAGATTTGTCCATGGATTTTATTACTCACCTTCCGAAGTCTTTTGGGCATACGGTCATTTGGGTTGTCTGCGACAGGTTATCCAAGTTTGCCCATTTCATTGCGTTACCACCAAAGTTCTCCGCCGTAGATCTGGCGCGGCGATTCTCAGTTGAGATCTGTAGACTTCACGGTATCCCGAAAACAATCGTGTCTGACAGAGATCCAATCTTCTTGAGCACTTTCTGGAAGGAACTTTTCCGCGTACAAGGCACGACCCTGAAATACAGTACCGCTTATCATCCCGAGACTGACGGTCAAACAGAGGTCTTAAACAGATGTTTAGAAACATACCTAAGGTGTTTCACAAGCGATAGCCCGAGACAGTGGTTCAAATATCTTCATCTAGCTGAGTTCTGGCATAACTCCACCTTCCACTCTTCTATTAAGATGACGCCTTTCGAAGCTCTCTACGGTCGATCTCCACCGGCAGTGAAAGATTATGTCAAAGGATTTTCTTCCATCCCTTTACTGGACTCAACACTACAACAAAGACAAACCGTACTCGATGCATTAAAGATCAATCTACAACGCAGTCAGAAGAACATGAAAGAACAAGCAAATAAACGGCGCAGAGAGATTACCTTTGCGGTTGGAGATCTGGTTTTGCTAAAGTTACAACCTTATCGACAAACATCTGTTCAGCGAAGAACTTCTCAGAAACTTTCAAAGCGATACTTTGGCCCCTTCCCTGTTCTGCGTCGAATCGGTCCGGTGGCCTATGAGCTGCAACTACCACCGACTTCTAAGATCCACCCAGTCTTTCATGTTTCTCAGCTTAGATACTTTCATACTCAAGACCCAACGGTGGTACCGCTACCTCTACCGGAGAATCTGAAGGAAAACGAGGAAGAGGATGAAGACGGAAATGTGTTTGATTCAAGGGGAGAAGGTTTGCAAAACACCATGGCAGACTCGGTTGTGGTATTAGATTCGTTGGGAGAGAAAGGAGATAAAGAAGTAGTTACGCATTCTGAAAAAAAAGACTTATCTAAAGACTTTAAGTCTTTTTCCAAGACTTTAAAGTACAGCACTTGTGACTCTTTTCCCAATCTCACGCGCCAGACACAATTCCCACTCACGCAGCACATGCAGCCTTCAGATCTCCTTATCCCAGCATCTGCACCGTTGGATCACATTGGATTCCAACCCTCCCTACCTGCTCACGTGAATGGTGGCCCACCAGTCCATCAAACCGCGTTTTCAATTCCACCAAAACCATGTGCTTCCAGCTGTTCCCAACCTATCCCATTAAATGACACACTGCCCAAAGTTTTCTCCCAACCACCCGTGAACTTACCCGCGGGTCTGCCAATGGGACCGTTGGATTTGCAACGTTCGGAATTGCTACAGCCTCCCACTGCCACGCGTCCTCTTCATTCAAACTCCACAATACAGCTGGAAACCTCTCACCATGTTGCTGCTAACCCTATTCCACCGCTGATTCATGGGCCTTCTAGTGGGCCGGTTCTTCCAAGAAGTTGGTCTAACCTTGAGGACAAGGTTCTCATTGGGATGGATAGTAGTGATAGGCCCAACAGAATTGTGAGGAAGCCCACATGGCTTCAAGACTATGTTATGAATTAAATCCTTATTTTTAAGTTCAGCTTTTTATGTTTTCCTCCAAGTGGGCCGAACCAGTGTTACCCAAGGCCCATATTTTTATATCTTGTATTTATAGAGCTGCAACCTCTATTTCTTAGCATGCTGAATGAAAACTAATTTTATTATTGTCTCAAGTTTTATCTCTTTTTTCTTTGAGTAGAACCCTAGTTTATGGTAGTAGCAAAACCCCTCTTATCACACATGGTGGTTGTGTTAATCCAAGACAAACAGAAGAAAGTGAACAGTTCGATACACAGGATGTAGCGTCACTGTTAGTCCTCCTAAGGCTGCCGCCAACCACTAGATTGGGGTAATTTTCGATTCCCTTACATCAAATTCTTGTTGCCAATTTGTTGCTTGTATGTGTTGATTATAAATCCCATGCCAATTGATTGATTATGTGTCCATATGCCATTCAATTTAGTGCTGAGATGTTAGGTTTTCTGTGTGAGTTGGAATATAAGCGAGTTGGTAACTTTGTTTCATAATTTTTTTGCGGTTAGTTTGAAGGGAGAAAGCGATGAATTGAGAGAGAGAGAGGGAGGCCGAATGAAAGAACAGAGTGAAGGGGGGCGGACGACTCACCCCTTTGTCTTAGGGTTTTTCTTTTTATTCATTTGGGCTGCTGGTGACTTAAGGTCCAAACCGGTTTTACTACATCATCACCTATTCCTATGCGATACACCTCCCCCAATTTGGCTGAGTTTTGTTTTTGAATTAACATGGTCTTGTATTGATTATGGGCCCAGCGCCCCCGTTGCATATTGCACCCTATCTTTGGTTTTATTTTTGAATAATAGTTTTCTTTAATGGTTTCCTTTTTCTTTTAATTGACATAAAAATATAAAGATATTTTGTGTTAGATTTAGACTTTATTTTCTCATATTAAAATATAAAATTGTGTTTCTTAATTTTAATTTCTTTTTAGATTTTTTTTTTGTTAATTATGATTAATTGTTAATATTTCTTTATCATTATTCACGCGTCATCTTATTTATATCCGTACTACCATTTTCTTGTTTTTGCGAGGTACTGCCATCGTGAGCATTGGACTGTTTTGGAGACATTCATAGCTTGTTCACGCATGGATTAATCCAACGCTTCAGAGCTTGCAGTTCCATGGTGAACCTTCAAAATTCGACCACACCTGATTCTAGCATCCAGGCATCCAGGGTTAACCAGATTGATTAAAGCTTAAACTTTGTGGTAACCCTAAACTTATCATCTATTTAATTATTTTTTTATTGTGGTTTGCCCACAAGCCCTTTTGCCTTATTATGTATCTGATCCGAGGTTGTAATAGTAATTAGGGTTTAATTTTGCTGTTTTGTTTTTCTGCTATGGTTAGTAATCCTAGGGAGTGCAAGCCTGCTAAATAACTTAGATCACTAATTACAAGATAAAATAATTAAACTGAACCACATGATTGTGCCACACACACCTTTTATGGTAACCCCTTTTGTTGTCTGTTGCCTGTTGCCTTGTTGCCTTTCCAGTGCAGGATAGTCAAGTCCCTCGAATACGAGGACACCTCAGCAATGTTGCCCTCAGTTCATTCTTGTCACAAAAGATCATAAGTCCCAATGATGCTGCCTTCGGTTCGGTTATATGATCTCGTCCCTCGAGGGTCAAGTCCCTCGAATACGAGGACACCTCAGCAATGTTGCCCTCAGTTCATTCTTGTCACAAAAGATCATAAGTCCCAATGATGCTGCCTTCGGTTCGGTTATATGATCTCGTCCCTCGAGGTTGCCTACGATGATGTGATAGTCCCTTTCGATTATTGCTGAGGTGTCCTCCTGGTTGCCTAATAATGATGACTATTCTGATCCTTTCCTTAGACTATCTGCCCCCCTATGGCAGGGACAGTCTTATGGCGAACGATAATTGCGACGACCCTTCAACCTCCAAATAAAAGGACTTCCTACCCTCTTATGGTATGGATAGCCCTGAAAGGCTAAAAGAACTCTTTTACAATGTCAAGGTAATTTGCCCCTAATTGCTTTGCTCTAGCTTAAATCTTTTTCTTACACTTTTTGATAAACCTTCATAAAGGCTACACTCATTTACGAGCTAAAGTCCTTATTTCCTCTTCTACATATTTCTAAACTTTTGGTTACAAAAGAGCAAAGCAATTAAGAGCCCATGGAAAACCATGGATACAAAGAGTGCCTTACATCTTCCCTTTGTATAAATTACCCCCCGAACTCAAAATTTCTTTTAAAAGGTTTTTTTTGTTCTTTTAGCCTTTCTGTTAATTTGGATAAAATAAAAGTCGGTGGCGACTCTTGCTTACCGCGACATTTCAATAAAGTCAGTTCACCGTATTACAGAACTGGCGACTCTACTGGGGATATTCGAATAAAAGAGGGGTTACCTTAATAGCTTAGGATCACTTAATTGTTTTCTATTGTCTGCTTTGCTTGCTTTATTTTTCAGGGCTGTTTTGAGAAATAAATGAAGGAAAAATCCTACACTAGGATTCAAGTACACTTAAGATAGGAGTGGCATAGTCATGGCGGCCTCTTTCACATATGTGGGAGATGAGTCAATATGAAGTTCACGCTTGAGTTAGGACTCCATAGCTATATGCACACCTTTCTCAAATGAGGGAGGTCTATGTATGTGTCTGTGGGTGCGCCGGAGCTCAAGGACCTTTAGTTACCTTTAACCCATCTTGGCCTTTAGGAACGTAGTGGGGGGACTACTCTTGACAAATGTTGAGAATCTAGTCGCTACCCGATACTACAATTCAGATAGGTTCTTTCTCAAAGTATCATTGCATGATGCGAATGTATCGTGTCCGAGGGTGCTTTAGAAGGGCTGACAATTCTGAATAACTCGGTAGAACCCGTTGCTGATATCATCCTTATCCTTAGAAATACCTTTGGGGAAGTGTTGTTATCTAATCAAACTCCATGCAAGCCTTTGAACCTATGGACATTTGTGTGACTTGCTTGTGTGTGCTACTAACCCTACTATTTCCTTGCAGGATTTGCTTGTAGGACATTTCATCCTTATTACCTCATGCTTTACTTATTGCATTACATGTGCATGACATCATGACATCATGACATCATAACATATCATGTTAACTAACCCTTTCAAGGATCTTAGGAATTTATGGCGCACAATTTCAGGTACTCTTATCAAGGATTGAATTCCTAAATCAAGGGGCAAGAGGATTTATTTTCCTCTAGCCATATATCTTCCAATTCAAAGGCACAGTACCTATCAAGGGGCAAGAGTATTTATTTTCCTCTGGACGTATGCCTTCCAGTTCAGAGACATTGTACCTATCAAGGGGCAAGAGGATTTATTTTCCTCTAGCCATGTACTTTCAAAATTCAAAAGTATCCCGAATCAGAGGCTATGACCCACTGGATATGGTGAGCTTGATTCTCAAAGAAAGACATTCAAAGACAAAAGTCAGAATTCTTCAGACAAAGACGCGACCAAATCATTTTCTAATGTCCTAACTAAATTCCTAAAGATCCTAGAAAAGATTGCATTTGCATTCATAACATCACGTAAAACTAACTTTTCCTTTTAGGTCGACCAACTGGTCAGACAAATACCATCAACAAATCAATCCCAATCATATGAACATTCTGGAAGCTTGACCCCTAGACCTCTGAAACATTCCAATCAGATAGACATTCTGGAAGCTCGAACCCAGACATTCTAAAAGTTCCAATCAGATGAACATTCTGGAAGCTTGACCCCCAGACTTCTGAAACATTCCAATCAGATATGCATTCCGGAAGCTCGAACCCCGGACATTCTGAAAGTTCCAATCAGATAAACATTCTGGAAGCTTGACCCCCAGACTTCTGAAACATTCCAATCAGATATACATTCCGGAAGCTCGAACCCCGGACATTCTGAAAGTTCCAATCAGATGAACATTTTGGAAGCTTAACCCCCAGACTTCTGAAACATTCTAATCAGATATACATTCCGGAAGCTCGAACCCCGGACATTCTGAAACATCCTTATCAGATACACATTTCGGAAGCTCGAACCCCAGATACTCTGAATCTCTACACCAGTTCCATAACAACGACGCAAGCCACACACGCATAAGCGTCAATTCACCCAGATTAATATGTCACTGGCTCTGGCATTACAATACTTGTTGAAATCAGAGTTGATTACTTTAAAGGATCCCCCTAAGAATCCTAGTACTTTTGCTCGTGGCTATAGTACCAATACGAGATGTGCATACCACTCCGGTAGCCCTGGTCACGATACAAATAGTTGCTGGACACTGAGGAACAAGATTCAAGACATGATCGATGCTGGTGAAATTGAATTCAACCATCCCAAGATTCCTGTAGTGATCACTACTCCCAGGCCTAATAACGACAAGATTGATTAATGTCCAGAAGGATGAACTTTTTAGATCATTAGATTTACTTTCATTTGCAATTTCTTTCCTGTTTGTCTGAACATTCAACTTATGATAGACATTATCTGTTTTAATAATCATCATTAGTGTAACACCCCACTTTCCCATATCGAAAATAAACGAATTACAAATACATAAATAATCAGAGTATTGCAAGTAGGATGTCACATCTTCAAACAATTCACAAAACATCACCGCATTTAATAGTTTTTCATTAAAAAAAAAGAATTTCTAATACTGCAGCGAAATTCAAACAACTTATTAGTTCTTTTGGCACCACGACCCCAACAATAAATTATATCCACTAAACAGGTGGTCCAACAATGATGTCAAAATCAAGATACGTAACAATTTAACATTTTACTGAAAACAGAACAAAATATGGCGTATCCCAACATCCCTATGTTACGTATCAGAGCGACTCCTGAGACTCGATCAGGAACACTCGAAAATCCAAGCACTACTCTGGTACCTGGTTATCTGTACTCCCGAAGAAGCACAGACACAACAACAGAAAAAGGGTGAGAATTACATTCAATAAATATACGGTGAAATATCACATGGTTAAGGAGTAGTATCTACACCATGCATAAACACAAACATAAACCGATTCTCACACCATCATTCACACAACAATATTAATACATGACATTTACAATCAGTCAGATGAATGAAAATGCAACTATCCACTCTACATGCATGTGGTACCAACAGAGCATAAGCCCTCAACAGTTTCCATTATCTTGGAGGCAATAACAAGGCATAAGCCTTCAACAATTGCTAATACAAGCCAACAACAGAGCATAAGCCCTCAACAACATATGTATGCAATATGGACATCCAATCAACACAATTCAACAATACAAGCCTCAGCCTTCAACTCATTTCCATTTAGGCTATCACCAACTCAACAACATGCAACTATAATTTCATTATCTTGTAATTACATTCACAGCAATCAACATAAACTTATCACAATATTTTATGTCCAAAGTATAACTTTTACAATCTCTCTATGTTTACCTAAGTCCTACAATTTAAGGAACTCAGAAAGGTATTCGTCTTACTCAAGAATCAGAAGAAAATCACAAAAATGGAAGATTCTGCACACTAGCGTAACCATACGCGTATAGTTAAGCCATACGTGTATACCCCCTTGCCCATACGCGTATCATACGCGTATCACCAGAATCAGATTTGCACTAAAAACTCCTCCATACGCGTATCACCTTATCATACACGTATGACCTCTCTTCCATACGCGTACCATACGCATTCCACCAGGAGGTTGTACTATATTGGGACAGGGCTGCGTATCATACGCGTATAGCCCTCCAGGTGTGTCCCTCGTACGCGTATGGCCCCAACCCATACGCGTACCATACGCAAACTGACAGGAAAACTGTCTTTCCAAGTCTGCACTCGCACCAGTTCGTTCTCACTCGTTTTCATCACTTCCAGTCTGCGATTTCAGGTCCAAAACATCATATTTTCACCTATTAACTCACACCTTTCATCTAGATTCATTAACCTGTTATGCTACATCAATTTTAACATGATAACAACTCAATTCCTACTCATCAAATTGGACAGTTTTACATTCAGATTCAGTTCCTCTGATTAACACAACAACAACTCAACCAACATTCAAAACCACACCATAATTCATCAATCCAAAACAGAATTTCGTCCACAATCATACAATACTCATTAGTCATGAAGAACAACATACAAGTCAAATCAATTCACACATCAAAGAAGGGATCAAACATATCAGTTATGAAACCTAAGAGGGAAAGGAACCCTCACTACCCTCTCATGTTGTAATCACCATTTAAAGAACCCATTCTCCCTCTTACCTTAGGATTGAGCTTTGATCCTTCAACAATGGTGGAAATCTCCTTTCTCTCTTGCCCTAGCCTCTTTCTCTGTTTCTACGTTCTTCACAATTTTGCCAAAAGAAACTATTCCTTCTAATTTTCCTTATTTTTATTAATCTCTTACTAATCCTTAATTTGCTAATGGGCTTTCTACACACCCTCCCAATTACTAATCACTACTTGGCCCAAATAACTAATTAATCATTTTTACTACTTATAATTAATTATTAAACTAATACAGTAATAATTAAAATATCAGTTTAAGCACCAAATACACCAAATAACTACGTAATAAAATAAATATAAAAAATCAGGGTGTTACAACTCTCCCCCACTTACGATATTTTCGTCCTCAAAAATCTTACCTCGTTCAAACAACTCGGGATAGGAGTCCCGCATCTTGCTCTCCATTTCCCACGTCATGATTTCTCCGGTAGTCCCCGTCCAGACTACTTTCACCAACGGAATATCTTTACCTCTAAGGGACTTTATCTCACGATCCGTGATCCGAATCGGCATCGTCTCTACTGTAAGATTCTCCCTCACTTGCACATCATCCATATGAATCACGTGAGATGGGTCTGGGACATACTTCCGAAGTTGCGACACATGAAACACATCGTGCATTTTCGAAAGGTTAGGCAGCAACGCCACCCTATAAGCGACAATACCAACTCTCTCTGAAATCTGTAAGGACGAATAAATCGCGGAGTCAACTTTTTAGACTTCAGGGCACGACCAACACTAGTCACAGGCGTGACTCTTAGAAACACATGGTCACCTGATTCAAATTCTAGCTCCTTCCTTCGCTTATCATGATAGCTCTTCTGTCTACTGTGTGAAGCCTTCATCTTTTCCCGGATCATCTTTACCTTCTCTGTGGTTTCTCGTACAATTTCCTGTCCAAGTATTACACCTTCGTCGGATTCGTGTCTACATAGCGGAGTTCTACACCTCCGACCATACAACGCTTCAAAAGGTGCCATCTCGATACTAGAATGATGACTATTATTATAAGTAAACTCGATCAATGGAAGATGAGCGCTCCACGAGCCTCCCTGCTCGAGAAAACATGCTCTCAACAAATCCTCTAGAGATTGAATAGTTCTTTCAGTTTGACCATCCGTCTGAGGATGATACGCCGAACTCAACCTCAACTTAGAACCCAAACTTTCTTGCAAGCTCTTCCAAAAATCAGAAGTGAATCTTGGATCTCTATCCGACACAATGCACAAGGGAATACCATGCAACTTCACAATCACTCGGACGTAGATCTCGGCTAACTTCGCCACCGGATACGTGATGTTAATAGGTATGAAATGGGCTGATTTTGTAAGCCTATCAACAATCACCCATATTGAATCGTGTCCACTCACAGTATTAGGCAACCCCGTTACGAAATCCATCGAAATGCTATCCCACTTCCATTCTAAAATTTCTAACGGTTGCATCAACCCTGCAGGCTTCTGGTGTTCAATCTTCGATTTCTGACAAGTTAAACAAGCATATACAAACCGTGCCACATCTTTGTTATACCCCAAAATTTGCCCGCATCTTTTTTCAAGAAAACTCCAATCTAAAAATTTGGAGTTTCATATAATCATGGATTTTTATTTCATAAATATCCTGACATATGAAATACTTAGTTTTTAGAATTTTTCTTATACAGTATTTTGGCTCGCTGTTGAATTTATTCTTACGCAAACGCCAGTTACTGTTTATTACTTCACACACGCTATTTATTTGATATTTATTTACAGATAAATAGTACTGACGCAATTGGTACAGAACTAAATCTTTTGCAGGCGCAGAGTCGAGGATTCAAACTGTACTGGTAAACAAGTAAATTATTACTAATTTTTGTTTCCCACTAACTTTTGTACTATATTCCATTATTTTCAAAATCTCTTCAAATCTTTTTTTTCAAAAATCAAATCCTAACTTTATTCTATACATCTCTCTTTTTCCCAACACTATCATACACTTTCTTTCAAATCTTACTTCCACTCAAATTTTCCTTTTGTACGGAATCACTTCATTCCCCAATGTCTCTATCCTTCTTTTCATTCTATAAATACCTCTCATTTTTTCCATAAAATCTCACATCAAATTCTAACTCATCTCTCAAAATTTCTACTTCATATTCATTCTTTCTTCTTCCCCGACAAAATGGCGAAGCGGATGGAAACGTGTTTTCTTATGGTCATCACCGTTGTGGTGGTAATCATGTCTTTCTTCTGTCTACATAGCCCTGAAAACTGTGGATCTGGGATGCTTGCATTCCCAATCATCTACATGTTATTATTCGTAGCATGGGTTATCAATCGTCATTCTTAAAGTGTGTCGTATCTCATATTTCTTAAATGTACCGTTTACTCGTCGTACTGTTCATTATAGTATGTAATATTTGTACTGTCAATATTAAATGTTGTACTATTTGTCATACTGCTGCTTAATTATTCAGATAATATTTTGTGTGTTTTCTGCCAGTCAAATATTTATTTTTCTGTGCATTAAATGATTTTCAGGGTTATTATCGGTAATTTTGCTCGCGTACAGTAAATATTAGTTATTTATTATGTCTGTGTTTTTTAACAAGTCATGTAAATAAAATTTCATCTTTCACATAAAACAAAAACAACAAAAAGAAAATTAACTTTGACTGTTGATTTTTCACTCTAACTGCTACATTAATACCTGAACAGTCAGTTGACAGTCAAATTGCTGACAGTATAATTCTCAGTGTTTTGTACCATCAATCAAATCAATCTTTTGCAATTCAAAATTCCAAGATTTTTGTCCTAGAAGTCTTCTGAATATCACATGATTAGCAGAGACTCAGCACTGCACAAAAATCAGGTACGCTTAACTGTCTTCTACACAAACAGTCCCTAATTAGGGTTTCTTGTTTTTTCAGGAGAAACAAGTTTTTGAGACCTCAAATGGATTTCATGGACCTCCATATATCTCAAAGTACCATCAGACAAATTTTCAAACTTCAATTCACTCAGACGCACCGTCAGCAGCTCAAACAGTCAACAGACGACCCGTTTGACCAAAAAAAGTCAACAGACAGTCAAAAATGAAATTTTTTGTCAACATCCATATTTTGTCAAAGGATTCATTATTTGATCATTGGATGATCATAATTCATCAAGGAAAGATCAAAAATCAACAAAACCCTAAGATTCAAAATTAGGGTTTTCACCTGAAAAGTCAACTGAACTTTGACTGGTCATAACTCTCTCATTCTTCATCCAAAAAATTCAAACCAAAGCTCATTTTGAAGGAAATTCAATTATCTTTCAAATGAAATTTGTCCCATGGTCATTAGATTCACCATTTGAAAAATATGGACAAAGACATTACAGGTCATTTTCAAAGTCAACAAAAAGACACTTTTTTCAAAAGGACACACAAGGAGAATCAAAAATCATTTTGACATGAGACCAAAGACATTGGTTAGAGGACTCCTTGAGGTTTTCAAAAAGTGCAAGATCTCCTTCATATGACAAAAATTGAGGGATTTACACCTTGTTGAAGGTGGCTAAATTTTGGGAAAATGCATAAAACCAACATTGCTCAAAAATGTATTTTTTCCAAATGGGGCCAATTTCTCATAGTTCAAACATGTTTACCATGATATAATGGGCCTCCCACGACCAAGACATATCCCATACCATTTTTATTCATTTTTGGTTTAATTTTATCCTATTTTAAGATTAAATTGAAAATGGAAAATGGAAGGATAATGGATGGCTTAAATCTTAAGCATGACTCACCAAAGAATCTTTAATTTTCTGCAGAAAATTGAAGTACAGGGCAAGAGAAGTGAAGAAGAGCAAGACTTGGTCAAATATTCAAAGATTTTTAATATTTAAAAATCAAAGTTTCAACCAAGCAATGAATGCTTCTTGGCTTAGTTTCTAAGCACTTCTTGGCTTATAAATTAAGCTGCATACTTCAACAACAAGACACACACGAAAATAGCAAAGGAGGGAGCAAAGAAACTTCACAAAATTCTCAAAAATTCCATAACTTTGTAAATTTTCGTTTTCCATATTCCAATCATTATCAATACAAATAAACACTTCCAATCATCTCCTAAAGTAACATAAAGTAAGAATAAGTTTTTTGTTTGGTCCCATGAGTGTCATAATATGCGCATGATGTTTACATGAACATACACACATAAGCTTTCGTTTTCGTATGCATGCTTAACTAAAATGAAATTTAACCATTTGCATGGACTCATGGCATGATATAGAGTAGGTTTGAGTGATCACATGCAAGCCTTAACGTGGTTTTGAAGCTCCACCATTTTTGAGCTTCAAACACGTGAAGCTTTCGTTCTCCATGATAGAGGCTCCAAATGAAAAAACTAACAACGCTATCATGCTCAGAAGGGTCCATTTAGGTGACCTGGGTGGCCTTTGTTCTTTTCCATTTTCATTTTGTAGGTCATTCAAAAGGTTAAAAAATTGAAAGCAAAATCCGCAGGAAAATCCGCAGGTAAGTCTGCAAGAAATTCCGCAAGTAAAAGGAAGAAGATGATGAATAGTGAGGTTGAATTTTTGACCGCACGCGTGGCATATTCTCCTCTTTCTATTCGCCAGTCAGCTTTAGTGGGCCCCATGTTGGACTCTTAAGTTTCAGCATGATCACATGTTGCACCTCTAACCACGTGTACCGTGTATCCACGCATTTGGGCCATAGATCTCCACTAAAAATGAATCCAACGCATCAGAATGAGCCTCATGTCATGAACCTCATTTAAATACCACACATGATTATGCCTTAGTTTATTTTCTATTTTTATTTTAATTTCTTTATAAAATTAATTAAAAATAGTTTTAAATATCCAAAAAATACACAAAAAATATTTTTAAGTTTCTAAAATAATATTTTATTTTCTGATATAAAAATATTTTATTTTTCTTCATAATTTAAATATTTTGTATAATTAATTAGATAATATGCATACATTTATCTTTTAATTATTTTCAACCAATCAAAAATCATAAAAAAAAATTGTTCTTTATATTAAATATTGTTTATATATCATAAACTAATTTTGTACATATTTAGAATAATTTTATCTTTAAGTTTTAATTATTTGTGTAATTATTTGTATAATTATGTATTAATTAACTTAATCAATTTCAAATCAATTTCAAAAATCCCAAAAAAATTAGTTTTGTTTTAAAATTAATTGACAAACATTTTGAACATATTTTGAACTTAATTTTTAGGTTTAAATTTATTTTCATTTCTTTTTTTCCTCATTCTAATTTAATTAATCATGCATTAATTATAATTAAAATAAATCATAAAAAATCCAAAAAACATTTCTTTTATTTTCTTGCAATTTAAATTCCTAGATAAATGTATAGGTTGTCAAATTCATGTAAATAGCGTAGTTTACATTTCCTGCACAATCGATGTAATAGCGTAGATTTACTTTCCGCATTTTACATTTCCGCATTTTAAATTCCAGCACATATAAACTGCGTGTATGCCAAAGATAAAATTGAACCGTTAGATCACTAACTTCAAAGATAAAATATCTGAATCTAAACACAATCACACTTGCACCTCTTAAGGTAATCCCTTCTCATTCTTTTCAAAAAAATCAAGAAAAATCAAATTCTACTGTTTCGAATCGAACCTTTGTTTATATCCGGTGAAAGGATAGATTTTTAAAGGAAATAGGATAAAGACCTTATAACTCAGGGTAGACCTCCTAATTTGCTTGCTCAAATCAAAACAAATATCTCATATACCGTTATTTTTCAAAATAAAACTTTCAAAAAGACAATACTTTGTATATATCCAAACAAGGATCATTACGAAGTTAACGTTCTTTTTTCAAAAAAACATCTTTTGAAAGATAAAAACACTTTGTATACATCCGCACAAGGATCATTACAAAGTCAATTTACAAGGGTATTTCAAACCACATACAAGCATTTTAAAGCAATTGAAAAGTGATTGAAAACAAGTGAGCTAAGCAAATTAAAGAGCCCATGGATAACCATGGATACAAAGGGTGCTAACACCTTCCCTTTGTATAACCTACCCCCTTACCTTGAATTTCTTAAATGTCTTTTTCCTGTTTCTTTTATAAACCTTTCCTTAATTGGATAAAATAAAAGGTCGGTGACGACTCTCTGATTTTCAAGTACAAAAGCAAAAACAAAAAAAAAGAGTCAGTTCGCGTATCTCTCCATGAGAGGTATGGCAAAAACCGAGGGCGACAGAATTGGCGACTCTGCTGGGGAGAAACTTTCAAAAAACAAATTGTTTTCAAAAGGGGTTACCTTTAGAGAATAGATCACTTCGATGTTTTCAATTGTTTGACTTGATTGCTCTATTTTTCAAAGGTTTGTTTGGGTATTTTGCTTGTGTGAAAGATTCTAACCCGAATCTCGAGATACCTTAAGTATGTGACAATAGACCAAGGAAACTATACGGCATGTACCGATACGGTTGATCTGGTAGTCACCGTTAGTGCGATACTTTGGTTTATACTGATGTCCCTTGAAAACGATCAAGGAGTATATTAGGCTTCCGAAATGTCATTAAACACTAATTTGTCTTAGAACCTTTTAGTTGAACTTGACTTGTGGCCTATTAAGTGGCTAGCTTTGAAATTGATCGAAGTTAGTTATCCTCGAGGAATATTTTGATCGGCCATCCGAGCACCGTATTGAGATGTTGTCTCCAAGGATCATAGAACCCGAATACTATTCTAGGACAGGTTTTAACCAACTCAACTTCAGTAGGGAGGGTATCACCTATCAGCTTCATGTAAGCCTTTAAACCTAAGACTATTGTTTGATTTGTTTGTGTTTGCCACATGTTTGACATCATAACATCATAAGCATCATAAGCATATCATTTTCTCACTAATCATTTCAAGGATCAAAGAGTTTACCTTTGTTTGGTTATTGCAGGTAATGGCTCCCGCCACCAGAGATTACATCTGAATCAACATCTTAACGGTGCCATCAGAACTTAAGGACTTAATATTGGAATTTCCCAGGAATGCTCAATTCACCAAAAAGCACGGTCACCTACTCCATTTGGTTACCTCAAAGTTTGAAGAAGACATGATACGGGTTTTGTTCCAGTTCTTTGATCCCGAACATCATTGCTTTACATTTCCTGATTACCAGTTAGTTCCCACCTTGGAAGAGTTTTCTGAACTAATTGGATTACCTGTTCGAGATCAACTACCTTTCACTGGTTTGAATGAATTCCAAAACCTGAAATCATTGCTGCTGCTTTACATTTGTGAAAGTCAGAAATCGAGTCCAATTGGGAAACAAAGAGTGGAGTTAAGGGTTTGCTTGCTAAGTTCTTAATGGAAAAGGATTGATTACTACTAGAAAACAAAAGTTATCCAGCTTTTGAGGAGGTTGTGGCTCTTTTGATCTATGGTTTGGTTTTATTCCCTAATCCCGACCAGTTCATAAGTGTACACATCATTAACCTTTTCCTAACCCGTAACCCGGTACCAACATTGCTAGGAGACATTCTACATTCTCTACACACTCGTACCATGAAGAAACGAGGAACTCTTATGTGCTGTATACCACTACTGGCTTGGTGGTTTACATTTCATCTTCCCCGATCAGTGTTGAGAAATGAACAAAGAATGCAATGTTCTCGCAGGATTATGTCTTTGTCTCATTCAGATATCCGGTGGAACAACTTCTTTCAAAGAGACATTACTATCATTGATCATTGTGTAGAGTACCCTAATGTGCCACTACTTGGCATCAAAGGGGGAATCACTTACAATCCCTCTTTAGCTTTACGCCAATTCAGATATGCACGGAGAAACGGTCCTTATGACATGATTATCCGGGGCATTGTGTTTGATTACGAGGATGATTCCCATAGACACCGACGAAGGTTCATACATGCATGGGGCAGTGTCTATAGAATAGAAAGCAAAACTTTGGGGCAATGGAATTCTATTCCTATGGAACCTTACCTCAGATGGGTACGGGCTCATGCTCAGAAACTCATCATGCCATATCCCGGTATTCTACCTGTGACTATTGAACCAGAAATCGAAGGAGACGAACCTCAAGTTATCCTACATCCAGATATGCCAACTGACTTGGAAGAGTTGCAAAAATCTTGGGTTCAATTAAAAGAGGAAAGAGACACCTTCAAAGCACACTGTCAAGACTATGAGAGAAGATTATTGGAGCTCACCGGACAACTCCAAGAAGAGCAGCAGATCAACGCATTCCTGGGTGCAAAGAGAAAGCGTCCATGGGAGACCTGAGGGATCATTCATTTTCTTTCTTTCTTTCTGTTTTGTAAGCCCGAATGAGGCAAAAGAAGAAAAAAAAAAGAAAGAAATAAATTGTTTAACTAACGTTTGTTTCTCCTTTGTTTTAACAAGTCTAAACTCTAAGATCCTTGAAACATTGCATATACATTTCATTCATTCATACATATGCATTTCATTCATTCATACAAATTGCATAACAGGTTCACATGACGGATTTCTCATTTCCTCGCTGTTTATTTCAGTCAGAAGAGATGGAATCTGAAACATCATCAAGAATCTCGAAGCACAGAACGCCCAAGCTCAAGTGGCAATTCTGGAGCTGGAAAAGGGGCAACAAGAACTGAAAGCCCTGATGATCAAAAAGAAAAAGAAGCCCAAAGGATCTGTAGGCTTGAGCCAACTGAAAAGAAAGATCATAATCCCAGCCAAAAAGTTCAAAAAGCCACCGATCCCTGAAATAGTCGGTGATGGTGAACAAGGAGACAATCATAGCAACCAGGGTTCTGCTAAACCCTCTCTCTCTCTTCTAATGAAGAAGATGATCATTCCGGAGATGAACCGGATGATGAAAAGTACCAACAGTTGGAAGAACGTATATGGAGATACAAAAAATACCTGGCTTAGATTTCAATGATCTGGGACTCGTCTCAGATATTGTTATCCCTCCAAAATTCAAAGTTCCTGTCTTTGCAAAATATGATGGAGTTTCTTGCCCAAAATTACATCTAAGATCCTATGTAAGGAAGATAATACCTCACACCACAGATAACAAATTGTGGATTCACTTCTTCCAAGAAAGTCTGTCGGGTACACAACTCGAGTGGTACTACCAACTGGAAAGTACAAAGGTTCATACTTGGGAAGAGTTAGCTGCTGCTTTTTACAAACAGTACCAATACAATGCTGATCTTGCACCAACCCGTACTCAACTAAGGGGCATGTCCATGGCACCAAAAGAGAGTTTCAAAGGATATGCACAAAAGTGGAGAGATATGGCTGGAAGGGTTCAACCACCCTTATCTGATCGCGAGCTGGTCGACATGTTCATGGGCACTTTAACTGGCCCTTTCTATAGTCATTTGCTGGGAAGCTCATCATCAGGATTCATTGTCATATGGCTCAAAAGGGGTTGCAAAAGATCACTCACTCACAAGGGACAATGTGGCTATATTTGGTTTAGTAGTTATGCTCTATTTCAAAGAATTGCCTTGATCCCTTCTTTGTCATTGCAATTACCAACATAAATGCAAGATTAAGCATGAATCAAACGAGTTAAAACAAGAATTTGTCAGTTTCCGTAGCATATAGTGAACAATGGAAGGTTACCTCACTTTCTTGTTTTTAGAACTAAGTGATTCATATGAGAACATGTCATGGCATAGGATTGAATGAACTGGTTTTATGCAGCCTACTCATGTCATGCATATGCTAAATTCTAAGAAAGTAGTAAACACATACCTTGGATAGTGCAATCTTTTCAAATCATGTTCTTCAACCTTGTTCTTTTGGTTTATGTGAAGTTGATCTTCCACTCTATGCTTCTTTTTTCAATTTATTATTAGAGGACAACAAGCATTATGAATTGGTCATGAGTCATCTATAGCTCAAAAGTGAAAACACATAGAAATCAAAATGAAGAAGATGGCATGATTTGGAAAAGAATTTTTTTTTCTGAACTTGCTGCGTTCGCTGCAGCGAAGCAGGGCTTCGCGTAGCGAACTCTGCATAATTCTGTTTTCTGCAGAATTTTCTTTGTGCTATGTCATGCCATTTTCTTCCTACTAATCTATTAATTATGCATAAAGGAAATGAAAGCAATGAAAATTTGGGTTACCTCCCAATAAGTGCTTGTTTAACGTCATTAGCTCAACGCCTGTTTCGAGTAAGCTTTATGGTGGTTTGTATGAATTTGTCAAAATGTTCTTGCCACCATCTTTTGGCCTTTCTTTCTTGTCCATTTCTTTGAATGTTTCCAGGCCTGGTTCATCAGGAGCTTTATCTTTGGAATATTCATCCTCCTTGTGTTGAAACAATGTGAAATTGATTTCTCCATCTTTGTGCCTTACCTTCATTTTCCTTTCATCCACGTCAATCATCATTCTTGCCAATTTTATGAAGGGACGGCCTAAGATTGGAGGACCGTCTTCATTACCGTTCATGCTTATTACCACAAAGTCAGTTGAGCATTGAATACCTTCCAATTTGATCTTTACGTCTTTCATCACGCCAATTGGTTTTGTGGTTGATTTGTCAGCAAGTTGTAATGTCATTGTCGTAGGGCTCAAATGAAGTTTTTCAATCTTTCTCATGGTGGATAGTGGAAGAATATTGACGCTTGATCCAAGATCAACTAAAGCGTTATCAAAATAGATATTTCCAATGGTAACTGGTAAGGTAACTTGTCCAGGATCCGCATTGTTTTCTTCCTCCTCCCTACGTTTTCTTTTTTCTTGATTTTATCTACCACGATACCTCTTGAAGTCTCCCCAACTTTGTCTTGAACAATGTCCTCGCCTTTCGTCATGATTGCATTACAAGTTTCCTTGGGATTAACTTGAGTAGTGGCAGAAAACGTACCTCTTTGTTGCTCACTTAGTTGCTTCGCAATTTGCCCAACTTGCGTTTCAAGATTTCTAATCGATGCATCAGTGTTTTTCTGGTTTGCCATGGACAATTGCATGAATTGATTCAAGGTATCCTCGATCTTCGAAAGCTTATCTGGTTGCGTGTAACTTTGGTACTGATTCGGTCGGTTTTGGCCATAGCTTGCGTTGTTGTTGTGTGGATAACCTTGATTGTACGAAACTTGCCTTTGTTGTTGATTTCCCATATATTTTACCTCTTCGTTGATCGGGGGACAGAAACCGGTTGGATGGTCACCTGTACAAAGTTCACAAAAGGCTACTTGTTGCGATGTGTTTGACGAACCGTGCACATCTTTGAGTTGTTGAGGAAGCTTGGACAGCTGTTTTGTCAATTCCTCTACGGTTTGAGTGAGCAGTTTGTTTTGTGCTAGGATTGCATCATTTGTACCCAATTCCAAAACTCCAGGCTTCTTTTGTACGGTGCCTCGATTGTGTTGAACTTGGTGATCTGTGAGAGCCATCCTATCAATGATTGAAATTGCTTCTGCTGCACTTTTTGCTATCAAGGAACCTCCAGCTGTTGCGTCAAGTAAAAGCTTCGGTTGAGGTAATAATCCATTACGGAAAATGTGGATTTGTGACATGTCATCGAAACCGTGGTTTGGACATTTTCGTAGCATGGATTTATAGCGTTCCCAGGCTTCACACAAAGTTTCATTTGAAAATTGGGTGAATGTGGCAATAGCTGTCTTTGCATCCATGAATCGGTTGTGAGAAAAGAATCTGCTAAGGAAGTTTCTCTCTAACACATTCCAATTGGTCATGGTTTCCGTTGATTGATCGAGGTACCAATCCTTTGCTTCGCCGATCAAAGAGTGTGGGAATAATCTCATGAAAACGGCTTCCTCTTCAGCTTCTGGTGCACCTAATGTACCAGCTATTTCGTAGAATCGGGTGAGGTGAGTGTATGGATCTTCATGATCCAAACCTGCAAAAGGATTAGCATAAATAATTTGCAGCAGTCCTGTTTTCATCTCAGCTCGTCTTGCGGCTGGATTGTTGGTGAGATGGGCGAACCGCCTTGGGCTACTTTCACAAGGACCATTAACAACTTCAGCCATTGTTTCTTTTGATGAGTTTGATGAGGAAGTTGATGTAGATGCTCCTTTCTTTTTCTGTTTGGATTTTTGTTTCTTCGTTTGCCTTTTGTTCTTTCGGATTGTTCTTTCGATCTCGGGATCAAAAAGAAGTTGCTCCTTTGAACTTTTGCCTCGAAGCATAAACAGAAATTTTTCCACCTATCCAAACACTTGAGCAAACGTTGCGAAAAACAGAAAAGTATATACAATATATAACAAATGCACAAGGCTTAAAAGTATAGAAACGATTGCGATGTTTTAATATCTTAAACGCCAATCCCCGGCAATGGCGCCAATTTGGTGTTGTAGAAAGTACAAGTCAAATGTAAGTATTTTGTATTATCGTATCCACAGGGATTGGAGCGATATCAAAACCGTTCAACAACTTCTATAGTTCTAAGCATAAGGTTTCAAGTTTGTTTGGTTTAAAGTTACGGAAAGTAAACGTGCGTAAATAACGAAAGATAAGTTTCAGAAGAATAGACTTGTTGGGAATTAGTTTTCATCCACCGATTCAATATGCAAACCTTAGATCAATTATACATAATATATGCTTGTTTCATTATCATCACGTATTGCTCACAACAAAGTTCATGTCTAAACGTTTGTTGAGATTTCTACCTTATAGTTTAATCGACGATTTCTCAGCCTATTAAACGATACGGTAGCATTAAGATTCAATACTTAAAGTGAATATTAAACCTAAATCTATGTCTAGCATTTAGAGTTTAATAGATGTTATCTTGGATCAAGATTAGAATTGTATTTGTCAATATCAATTCAATCCATGAAATAAACGGTAAAACGAAGATAACAACGATAATGATTCAAACATAAATTATATATAATGCCATGATCAAAGAAAATACATACTTTTTTGGTGAACTACGACCAATCCCAACAAGAGAGGGATTTAGCTACTCATGGTAGCTTGATGAACAATGGAAGATTCGAGTTGGAATGACATCAACGACGATTTCCCGACTCTTGATGTGTATCCACCTCTCTCTCCTAAAAACCTCTATTCCTACTTCTATTATAAGAGTATTACAAGATAAAAGTGAATATATTTTTGAAATGAGTTCTGCTCTCTTTTATAGCAGTTCTGGCCGCCTGAGTTCGCGACGCGAAAGGAGGTTCGCTACAGCGAACGCCTTGCTTCATTGTTAAGTCTTTGTTCTGACCGCCAGAGTTCGCTACGCGAAGGATATTTCGCTACAGCGAATGTTTTCTTCAGCTTTAAGTAATTCAAATCTTCTAGAAACCGCCAAAGTTCGCTACAGCGAAATATGGTTCGCTGCAGCGAATGTACCTCGCTACTGCTTGCTGCTAGCGAAACTGGGAAGTTTGATTCTGACTTCATTCGCTACAGCGAAATATGGTTCGCTGCAGCGAATCGGGCCTTCGCTACCATTCGCTACCTTTCGCTGCAGCGAATGCACTGTTTCTGGATTTTTGCCTTTGAGTGCCTGGAGTTCGCTACAGCGAAAGAAAGTTCGCTGCAGCGAATGCTCTGTTTTCTGGTTTTTTTGCTTAAGGCCAAATCCTGCACAAAAACAAACCAAGCCAAGTAATCTTGCACAATAATAGTTTATTCAATAATTGGGGGGTTTTATGTGAGAAATATGTCAAATAAGCAAGATAAGTGCTATATTATAATAAGTCATTTTAGCATGAATAAAGCACTTATCAAATGGTTGTGAAAATCTGAGAATGGGAATTCAAAAGTGGATGGATCGTCGTATCATTATGTTTGAGAGGCTCCCTTTTATGGACGTGTTATGCGAAGTCTTTGCAAACGGGATGAGAATAGATGATGTCTCAGTAATCTCCAGCTTACCATTCAAAATCTCTGCCAAGGCTCCGTTCAAAATTTCTGCTACACTCAAAATGGCATCAGTAATCATTGCTAGTCCAACTCCATTTCCATACTCCTCAAACAAAGCTGTCCCGTGGGGTTATGACACTAATGTTTATGTCCATGGAGTTAAACAGGATACCTCGACTGAAAAGGCCACGCATGTTACTGCTCCAGCTGTGGATAATATTGTGGGTACCAGCAAGATTACGAGAAGTGGAAGGATCTTTTCACCAGAAATTTCTCCAAATGTTGCTGCTGGTCCAGTCCAGGTCCCAGTTCCTAATCAAGATGACAACGCTCGAGGCAAAGAGCCACAAGTTGAGCCAGTTCAAATACCGGTGGAGGTCACTGCTGAGGATCCATCAAAGCAAGAAATGGAGGAAATATTGAAAATCATCTGTAAGAGTGATTACAATATTGTTGAGCAACTGGGGCACACTGCTTCAAAAATCTCAATGCTGTCTCTACTAAAGTATTCAGAAGCTCATGCCAAAGCTCTGATGAAGTTCCTGAAAGCTGCACATGTGCCTCAAGAGATTTCAGTCGATCAATTTGAGAATTGTGTTGCCAATCTAACCGTGAATAACATCATCGGTTTCTCTGATGTTGATCTCACCCCTGCTGGAAAGAATCACAATAAAGCCCTACATATCTCCATTGAATGTAATGGCACCACTCTATCTCATGTGCTGGTAGATAATGGTTCTTCTTTGAACGTGTTACCAAAAACAGTACTAGAAAAGCTTGACTTCAAAGGAATTATGTTACAACCAAGCGATGTTGTGGTAAGAGCCTTCGATGGGTCAACAAGAACAGTGTACGGAAAGGTGAATCTCCCAATCAGAGTAGGCTCTCAGATCTTTGATTCTATCTTTTACGTAATGGAAATTCTCCCAGCATATTCCTGTTTACTTGGACGCCCTTGGATACATGGGGCAAACGGTGTAACTTCTACCCTGCATCAGAAATTGAAGTATCCAGTAAAAGGAAAGAATGTCACAGTTTATGGCGAAGAGGAATACATGGTTAGTCACCTGAGCAATTCCAAATATGTTGAGTTGGATGACGAATTCATCGAAACTCCCTGCCAATCTTTTGAGGTGGTCTCTCCAGAGATCTCTACCACCAAGCATATTTCTGCTACTCCAACTACAACTATGGCTTCTCTCAAAGATGCCAAAGCTGTGATCGAAAAAGGTTATTGCACAGTATGGGGACAGCTTCTCGATATACCATACAAGTCCGACAAGCTAGGCCTGGGCTATGATAGTGGAAATCAAAAGAATGATCAAAGTCCTTGTTTTGGAGGACTAATGTCACATTTCATCAGCCAAGGAGTGAATGCTATTGAAGACGAAGGAGTGTTCTTGAACCATATCATTCAGCCCTATCCAAATGAAATTCCACCCATTCCCATGGGAATGTGGGATACTTTGGGAGATCCAAGCGGCGGTTATAATTATCAATATACCGCACCTCAGAGTTCTTTTATTGCTATGGAAGATATTACCCCAACTGGATGGGATGATCAATTTGAGAATGACAAAAGTCTCACAAGTCCCAGCACTCAGCAATATCAAAATCCACCTAAAGAAGTATGGGATACGCTAGGAGAGCCAAGTGGCAAATATGACTTTATGGTGAAATATTCCGCTCCTCCGAGCTCACAAATCGCCATGGAAGACATTGTCCCAACTGGATGGGATGAGCATTACGACGACAATTTTACTCTCGAAGAAGCCAGGGAAACACCAAATAACAAGGGTTACTTTCTGTCAGAATACACCCCTCACCAGGATACACAAATCTTTATCCAAAACATCATCCCGACTGGATGGGACGGCCTTATCGAGCATCTCGCTCAGCCAACATAAATATCTCAGCCTGGGCTCTCGTATCCAGCAGAGTATATCACTTATCCCGAAAGATCACCGGCTCATTTCCCCACTAATGAAATCAATGCTGTGGAAGATGAAGAAGACAACTGCAACTGGAACAGCTGGATACTCCCTGCTCACAACAATGGATTGAACAACTGGAAAGCTGAGGATGTGATCTCCTTTGATCAGGAGTAAATGCAATTTCCTGTTTTCTTTGTGTATATTGTGCAAAGATAAAAATGGTTCATGTACTATCGAACCATGAGCTTGAAAGCAGTGTGCCTTGCCCGAAGCACACTGGTCCTTTTATAAGGGCTGGTCATATCATGATCATGTTCATTCAATAAAATCATGGGACGTTTGCATATTCAAATTTTGTGATCCTTTTTCTTTCTTTGCTTTTCAAATAGCTATGTTTTCTCACACACACTCACATAAATAAAATGCAGATTCACATTCACGTTGGATCCAGTCGATAACAATTCTGCTATTGCCCGTCATGACTTTGAAAATCCGATCTACCAAACTGAGGACGAAAGTGAGGAAGATTGTGAAGTACCAAGAGAACTTGCAAGGCTTCTAGAACAAGAAGAGAAGGCTATACAGCCTCATGAGGAACCAATTGAGGTTATCAACTTGGGCAGCAACGAAGAAAAGAAAGAAGTCAAAATAGGGGCTGATTTAGAGCACAGTGTCAAGCAAAGACTAATTCAAATGCTGCAAGACTATGTCGAGATATTCGCCTGGTCCTATGAAGATATGCCAGGCCTTGACACATACATTGTGGTTCATCGCCTGCCAATCAAAGAAGGTAGCACCCCAGTCAAACAGAAACTACGGAGGAGTATACCTGATATGTCAAAAAAGATCAAAGACGAGGTTGAAAAGCAATTCAATGCCGGATTCCTGAAAGTTGTAAGTTATCCTCCTTGGATAGCTAACATCGTGCCTGTGCCTAAAAAAGACGGGAAAGTCAGAATATGTGTAGACTACAGAGATCTGAACCGGGCAAGCCCCAAAGATGATTTCCCTTTACCTCACATCGATGTACTGGTTGATAATACCGCACAATGCAAGGTATTCTCCTTTATGGACGGATTCTCAGGGTACAATCAAATCAAGATGGCACCCAAAGACATGGAAAAAACAACCTTCACAACACCCTGGGGAACCTTTTGTTACAAAGTAATGCCCTTTGGTTTAAAGAATGCAGGAGCAACCTATCAACGTGTAATGGTAGCTCTGTTCCATGATATGATTCATCAGGAGATAGAGGTGTATGTCGATGATATGATTGCAAAATCCAACACCGAGGAAGAACACCTGGGTCATCTACACAAGCTGTTTGACAGACTCAAGAAATACAGGTTGCGACTGAATCTAAATAAGTGTACCTTTGGAGTAAGATCCGGAAAACTCTTAGGTTTCATCGTCAGCAGCAAAGGTATTGAGGTTGATCCCGCCAAGGTCAAAGCCATTCAAGAGATGCCTATACCCCGGACCGAGAAACAAGTCAGAGGATTCTTGGGACGTCTGAATTACATCGCCAGATTTATTGCCCATATGACTACTACTTGTGTGCCGATCTTCAAACTATTGAAGAAAGATCAAGTGGAAAGGTGGAATGACAAATGCCAGTTAGCCTTTGACAAAATCAAAGAGTATCTCCAAAAACCACCAATCTTGTTGCCACCTGTGGAAGGAAGACCTCTGATAATGTACCTAACCGTGTTAGAAGATTCAATGGGGTGTGTACTGGGGCAACATGACGAGTCTGGCCGAAAGGAGCATGCAATCTACTATCTTAGCAAAAATTTTACCGATTGTGAAACAAGATACTCACTACTCGAAAAAACTTGCTGTGCCTTAGCATGGGCGGCTCGCCGGCTAAGACAGTATATGCTAAATCACACCACATTCCTAATCTCCAAAATGGATCCTATCAAATACGTGTTCGAAAAACCTGCTCTCTCTGGAAGAATAGCAAGATGGCAAATGATCTTAACAGAATATGACATTCAATACACTTCACAAAAAGCAATCAAAGGAAGTGTGGTAGCTGATCATCTGGCTCATCAAGCAGTGGATGATTATCAAGCATTGAACTTTGACTTCCCAGACGAAGACATTATGCTAGTCAATGACTACAAACAACCAGGACCAGAAGAAGGACCCAAGCCAGGATCCCGGTGGACTATGGTTTTTGACGGAGCTTCTAACGCACTTGGAAATGGCATCGGAGCTGTGATCATTTCCCCTACAAGAGGTTATACACCATTCACTGCCAGATTATGCTTCAACTGCACTAACAATATAGCCGAATACGAAGCATGTATTCTGGGTCTCAAAGCTGCAATTGATCTAAGAATCAAGTTCCTGGAAGTCTACGGAGACTCGGCCTTGGTAATTTACCAAGTCAAAGAGGAATGGGACGCCGAAGCACCCGAATCTAATTCCTTACAAAGAATATGTGTTGAGTCTGATTCCTTATTTCAAAGAAATCACTTTTGAACACATCCCACGCGAGGAAAATCAACTAGCTGATGCCTTAGCTACCATGTCATCCATGTTCAAAGTCAGGTTGGACAATGAGGCACCGATAATCACCATTTACAGACAAGATGAACCATCCTATTGCAATGAGATCGATGCCGAAGGAACAAAAGAGAAACCATGGTTCCATGAAGTAAAAAGATATCTCGAAGCTCAGGAGTACCCTGAAGGGGCGTCCATTAACGACAGAAAGTTTCTAAGGAGGTTTGCTGCCAAATTCTTTCTAAGTAATGGGACCATATACAAACGCAACCATGACTCGACTTTACTTCGTTGTGTAAACAAGAAGGAAGCAGAACAGATTATGGAAGACATACACGATGGTGCCTTTGGTACTCACTCAAGTGGACATACAATGGCTAAAAAAATCCTCAGAGCAGGTTATTACTGGTCTACCATGGAGACAGACTGCCATCATCATTCTAGAACCTGTCACAAATGCCAGATATATGCTGACAAAGTACATGTACCTCCAGTCCCGTTAAACGTGCTGACGGCTCCTTGGTCTTTCGCAATGTGGGGTATTGATATGATTGGAGAAATCAAACCTACTGCCTCCAACGGACATCGCTTTATCCTGGTCGCTATTGACTACTTCACAAAGTGGGTAGAAGCAGCTTCATTTGCTTCTGTCACCAAGAATGTTGTAGCCCGATTTATCAAGCACAATCTCATTTGTCGGTATGGCATTCCCGAAAGGATCATCACGGACAATGGCACAAATCTAAACAACAGAATGATTACTGAACTTTGCACACAGTTCAAGATCAAACATCATAATTCTTCTCCATATCGACCAAAGATGAATGGCGCAATGGAAGCTGCCAATAAAAACATCAAGAAAATCATACAAAAGATGACAGTAACCTACAAAGACTGGCATGAGATGTTACCTTTTGCTCTTCATGGTTATCGCACATCTACGCATACTTCAACAGGGGAAACTCCATTCTCCTTAGTCTATGGTATGGAGGCGGTTCTTCCAATTGAAATTCAAATTCCTTCCCTAAGGATTATGAAAGAAGCCGATCTAGATGAAGACGATTGGATTCAAACACGGTTAGACCAGATAAACTTGCTTAATGAGAAAAGGCTCGCAGCTATTTGTCATGGTCAATTGTACCAAAAGCGCATGATCAAAGCCTTCAACAAAAAAGTCAAAAGTCAGGCATACCAAACTGGTGGCTTGGTTGTCAAACGCATCATCTTACCACACGGTGATCCCAGAGGCAAATGGACTCCCACTTATGAGGGACCATTCGTAATCAAGAAAATATTCTCCGGAGGTGCCATGTTGCTTACCACCATGGATGGCGAGGATTTCCCACACCCTGTGAATGCAGACATAGTCAAAAAGTATTTCGCTTAAAGAAAAGCTCGCTAAGTTGAAAACCTGAAAGGGCAACCTATGCAAAAAAATGAGCGTCTTGGTGGATTGAAAACCTGAAAAGGCGATCCAGGAAAAAATTAGAGACTAAATAAATATTATCCCGGTAGGCTGAAAACCTGAAAGGGCAGCCTAGGCAAAAGTTAGGGAATAAAGCGTACAACTATGTTCCGTTTATTTACCTAATCACCTTCAAGATTCAACACATCGAAGACACCGATCAGTCCAATCACTTTCTTCCAACAAGTAAGGGATGAGATGCTTGAAGACAGATTGGCAATAGCAGAATTGAAACTTGACTGGATTGTTTTCACATAGCTATTTCTCTTTATAAACACTTTTCCAAAGCTTTATGACAATTTGCTACTACTAGGATTTTTGTTTCCTTGTACTAATCAGCCTATCATGGCTCTTTTTCAAAAATCAATGCAGCTTAGGCTCAAAATCAACATTTTCACTTCTTCTGTTTTGAATACGTAAACGTCCCAATGATAATTTTGAATGAACATGTGCATTTGAATATGATTGATGTTTACCAGGAAAAACAGGAATAGCATTCAGGTAATGTCCCAATCATTTGGACATCATCCCGAAACCAGCTTCAGAAGAAAAATCCCCAAGGGAAATACATTTCTCAGCAAATTCCTCGATAAGATTTTTCCCTCCAAACGAAGTGATTCGAGAAATCTTATTCCCCCAGCAGGGCTGTTCCAAATTACTATCTCAAGAAAGTGTGATCTCCACACCAAGACTTGGTCAGATAGTGCATCGGAGGATTATGCATCTTCCTCATTCCCACTTAAAAGGGCATCAAAATCAGAACTTCCAATTACCTTTGATTCCCAAGCGGTAGTCGAAGATCCTTAAACAGAGCACCATGGTTCTCAACGAAGGTCCCCAGCCGAGGGTACTCAAACAAGACAAAAGATCATCAACAATCACAATACCTTCATGTCCAGATGACTAGCGGGAATTTATTTTCCCAACTAAAAGCTTGACACGCTCATACATCATACATCATACATCATACATCATACATCATACATCATACATCATACACATATTCATACACATATTCATACACAACATAACATGCATATTTCTCCTTTAGTTTGAGAATATCTTACATTACATGCATTATAAACATTGCATATCACTAACTTGATTTTTTCAGGCAGACGGATATCTTCAACAAAGATGTTATCAATCACATGCAGTGTTCCACTGAATTCTTTTCAGATAAGCAGTCCTCTCAGGTATAATCAAGCCGAAGATTCATTCTGAAGAGATCTCTCTTTCCAAATCACTTATCAACTCAAAAAACAAGTAACACAGATCAAAGCTGATACCTCAGACGGTTCCAGAACGATCTACCATCAAAGATCTAAAGCTGATACCTCAGACGGTTCCAGAACGATCTATCATCGAAGATCTAAAGCTGATACCTCAGACGGTTCCAGAACGATCTATCATCGAAGATCTAAAGCTGATACCTCAGACGGTTCCAGAACGATCTACCATCAAAGATCTAAAGTCGATACCTCAGACGGTTCCAAAACGATCTACCATCGAAGATCTAAAGCTAATACCTCAGATGGTTCCAGAATGATCTATCATCGAAGATCTAAAGCTGATACCTCAGACGGTTCCAGAACGATCTACCATCGAAGATCTAAAGTCGATACCTCAGATGGTTCCAGAACGATCTACCATCGAAGATCTAAAGCGGATACCTCAGACGGTTCCACAATGATCAACTTTCAAAATCTAAAGCGGAAAGACTTTGGACAGTTCCATAAAGATCATCCTCCTAGACTTAAAGCGGTAACCTTGGACGGTTCCGAAACAGTCAAAGCAGCGGGTTTTCAAATCCTTCATCAAGATATAATCAATGGATTCATTCTGGTGAGCAAACCATCAAATACATCTGCCAGATGGCATCTGAAAGCCCATCTCAGGTAATGTTTCAATCTGCCAACAACATCTCTCAGACAACATTCAAAGACAACTTCCAACATCACTTCCGATCAAGGTAAGTGCAAATTTTCAGGGCATCTAAAATATTCAATCATCTTCCACCTTCAGATTTCAGACAATCTCTTCAGGTTTAAGAAGATTGAATAGGGGCAACTGTTATACCCCAAAATTTGCTCGCATCTTTTTTCAAGAAAACTCCAATCTAAAAATTAGGAGTTTCATATAATCATGGATTTTTATTTCATAAATATCCTGACATATGAAATACTTAGTTTTTAGAATTTTTCTTATACAGTATTTTGGCTCGCTGTTGAATTTATTCTTACGCAAACGCCAGTTACTGTTTATTACTTCACACACGCTATTTATTTGATATTTATTTACAGATAAATAGTACTGACGCAATTGGTACAGAACTAAATCTTTTGCAGGCGCAGAGTCGAGGATTCAAACTGTACTGGTAAACAAGTAAATTATTACTAATTTTTGTTTCCCACTAACTTTTGTACTATATTCCATTATTTTCAAAATCTCTTCAAATCTTTTTTTTCAAAAATCAAATCCTAACTTTATTCTATACATCTCTCTTTTTCCCAAGACTGTCATACACTTTCTTTCAAAACTTACTTCCACTCAAATTTTCCTTTTGTACGGAATCACTTCATTCCCCAACGTCTCTATCCTTCTTTTCATTCTATAAATACCTCTCATTTTTTCCATAAAATCTCACATCAAATTCTAACTCATCTCTCAAAATTTCTACTTCATATTCATTCTTTCTTCTTCCCCGACAAAATGGCGAAGCGGATGGAAACGTCTTTTCTTATGGTCATCACCGTTGTGGTGGTAATCATGTCTTTCTTCTGTCTACATAGCCCTGAAAACTGTGAACCTGGGATGCTTGCATTCCCAATCATCTACATGTTATTATTCGTAGCATGGGTTATCAATCGTCATTCTTAAAGTGTGTCGTATCTCCTATTTCTTAAATGTACCGTTTACCTCGTCGTACTGTTCATTATAGTATGTAATATTTATACTGTCAGTATTAAATGTTGTACTATTTGTCATACTGCTGCTTAATTATTCAGATAAATATTTTGTGTGTTTTCTGCCAGTCAAATATTTATTTTTCTGTGCATTAAATGATTTTCAGGGTTATTATCGGTAATTTTGCTCGCGTACAGTAAATATTAGTTATTTATTATGTCTGTGTTTTTTAACAAGTCATGTAAATAAACTTTCATCTTTCACATAAAACAAAAACAACAAAAAGAAAATTAACTTTGACTGTTGATTTTTCACTCTAACTGCTACATTAATACCTGAACAGTCAGTTGACAGTCAAATTGCTGACAGTACAATTCTCAGTGTTTTGTACCATCAATCAAATCAATCTTTTTCCTTCCCCTCCCTTCCTTCTTTCCCCTTTTTTTTCTTTTCTCCTTCCTCCTTTCTTTCTTTTTCCCCTTCTTCCTTTCCTTCCCCTTCTCTTTTCCTTTCCCCCCCTCTTCTTCTTTTCTCCTTTCCTTTTCCCTTCCCCTTTCCTTTCTTTTTTCTTTCTTTTTCTCCCTCTTTTCTTCTTTCTTTTTCCCCTTTCTTCTTTCCTCTTCTCTTTTTCCAAACTTCAATTCACTCAGACGCATCGTCAGCAGCTCAAACAGTCAACAGACGACCCGTTTGACCAAAAAAAGTCAACAGACAGTCAAAAATGAAATTTTTTGTCAACATCCATATTTTGTCAAAGGATTCATTATTTGATAATTGGATGATCATAATTCATCAAGGAAAGATCAAAAATCAACAAAACCCTAAGATTCAAAATTAGGGTTTTCACCTGAAAAGTCAACTGAACTTTGACTGGTCATAACTCTCTCATCCTTCATCCAAAATATTCAAACCAAAGCTTATTTTGAAGGAAATTAAATTATATTTCAAATGCAATTGGTCCCATGGTCATTAGATTCACCATTTGAAAAATATGGACAAAGACATTACAGGTCATTTTCAAAGTCAACAAAAACACACTTTTTTCAAAAGGACACACAAGGAGCATCAAAACTCATTTTGACATGATACCAAAGACATTGGTTAGAGGACTATTTGAGGTTTTCAAAAAGTGCAAGATCTCCTTCATATGACAAAAATTGAGGGATTTACACCTTGTTGAAGTTTGCTAAATTTTTGGGAAAATGCACAAAACCAACATTGCTCAAAAATGTATTTTTTCCAAATGGGGCCAAGTTCTCATAGTTCAAACATGTTTACCATGATATAATGGGCCTCCCACGACCAAGACAAAGCCCACACCATTTTTATTCATTTTTGGCTTAATTTTATCCTATTTTAAGATTAAATTGAAAATGGAAAATGGAAGGATAATGGATGGCTTAAATCTTAAGCATGACTCACCAAAGAATCTTTAATTTTCTGCAGAAAATTGAAGTACAAGGCAAGAGAAGTTAAGAAGAGCAAGACTTGGTCAAATATTCAAAGATTTTTAATCTTTAAAAATCAAAGTTTCAACCAAGCAATGAATGCTTCTTGGCTTAGTTTCTAAGCACTTCTTGGCTTATAAATGAAGCTGCATACTTCAACAACAAGACACACATGAAAATAGCAAAGGAGGGAGCAAAGAAACTTCACAAAATTCTCAAAAATTCCATAACTTTGTAAATTTTCGTTTTCCATATTCCAATCATTATCAATACAAATAAACACTTCCAATCATCTCCTAAAGTAAAATAGAGTAAGAATAAGCTTTTTGTTTGGTCCCATGAGAGTCATAATATGCGCATGATGTTTACATGAACATACACACATAAGCTTTCGTTTTCGTATGCATGCTTAACTAAAATGAAATTTAACCATTTGCATGGACTCATGGCATGATATAGAGTAGGTTATAGTGATCACATGCAAGCCTTAACGTGGTTTTGAAGCTCCACCATTTTTGAGCTTCAAACACGTGAAGCTTTCGTTCTCCATGATAGAGGCTCCAAATGAAAAAACTAACAACGCTATCATGCTCAGAAGGGTCCATTTAGGTGATCTGGGTGGCCTTTGTTCTTTTCCATTTTTATTTTGTAGGTCATTCAAAAGGTTAAAAAATTGAAAGCAAAATCCGCAGGTAAGTTTGCAAGAAATTCCGTAGGTAAAAGGAAGAAGATGATGAATAGTGAGGTTGAATTTTTGACCGCACGCGTGGCATATTCTCCTCTTTCTATTCGCCAGTCAGCTTTAGTGGGCCCCATGTTGGACTCTTAAGTTTCAGCATGATCACATGTTGCACCTCTAACCACGTGTACCATGTATCCACGCATCTGGGCCATAGATCTCCACTAAAAATGAAACCAACGCATCAGAATGAGCCTCATGTCATGGACCTAATTTAAATACCACACATGATTATGCCTTAATTTATTTTCTATTTTTATTTTAATTTCTTTATAAAATTAATTAAAAATAGTTTTAAATATCCAAAAAATACACAAAAAATATTTTTAAGTTTCTAAAATAATATTTTTTTTCTGATATAAAAATATTTTATTTTTCTTCATAATTTAAATATTTTGTATAATTAATTAGATAATATGCATACATTTATCTTTTAATTATTTTCAACCAATCAAAAATCATAAAAAAATTTTTTTCTTTATATTAAATATTGTTTATATATATCATAAACTAATTTTGTACATATTTAGAATAATTTTCTCTTTAAGTTTTAATTATTCGTGTAATTATTTGTATAATTATGTATTAATTAACTTAATAAATTTCAAAATCCCAAAAAAATTAGTTTTGTTTTAAAATTAATTGACAAACATTTTGAACATATTTTGAACTTAATTTTTAGGTTTAAATTTATTTTCATTTCTTTTTTTCCTCATTTTAATTTAACTAATCATGCATTAATTATAATTAAAATAAATCATAAAAAAATCCAAAAAACATTTCTTTTATTTTCTTGCAATTTAAATTCCTAGATAAATGTATAGGTTGTCAAATTCATGTAAATAGCGTAGTTTACATTTCCTGCACAATCGATGTAATAGCGTAGATTTACTTTCCGCATTTTACATTTCCGCATTTTAAATTCCAGCACATATAAACTGCGTGTATGCCAAAGATAAAATTGAACCGTTAGATCACTAACTTCAAAGATAAAATATCTGAATCTAAACACAATCACACTTGCACCTCTTAAGGTAATCCCTTCTCATTCTTTTCAAAAAAATCAAGAAAAACCAAATTCTACTGTTTCGAATCGAACCTTTGTTTATATCCGGTGAAAGGATAGATTTTTAAAGGAAATAGGATAAAGACCTTATAACTCAGGGTAGACCTCCTAATTTGCTTGCTCAAATCAAAACAAATCTCTCATATACCGTTATTTTTCAAAATAAAACTTTCAAAAAGACAATACTTTGTATATATCCAAACAAGGATCATTACGAAGTTAACGTTCTTTTTTCAAAAAAATCATCTTTTGAAAGATAAAATCACTTTGTATACATCCGCACAAGGATCAGTACAAAGTCAATTTACAAGGGTATTTCAAACCACATACAAGCATTTTAAAGCAATTGAAAAGTGATTGAAAACAAGTGAGCTAAGCAAATTAAAGAGCCCATGGATAACCATGGATACAAAGGGTGCTAACACCTTCCCTTTGTATAACCTACCCCCTTACCCAGAATTTCCTAAAGGTATTTTTCCTATTTCTTTTATAAACCTTTCCTTAATTGGATAAAATAAAAGGTCGGTGGCGACTCTCTGATTTTCAAGTACAAAAGCAGAAACAAAAAAAAGAGTCAGTTCGCGTATCTCTCCATGAGAGGTATGGAAAAAACCGAGGGCGACAATCTTCTTTCACTCTCGGCCACCAAAATATTTTCTTCAAGTCTTGATACATTTTAGTAGCTACAGGATGAATACTCAAGTTACTTCGATGACCTTCTTCTAAAATCATCCTTTTCATATCATTGTCATCAGGGATACAAATTAGATTCTGCAATCTCAATACTCCTTGCGCGTCCACCTTAAAATCACTCTTCTCGGATCTGCCACAACCAACTATAATGTCTACCATTTTCACATCCATATTCTGAGCCTCTTTGATACTGTTCAGAAAGTCATTATCAATTTTAAGCATTCCCAACTTAACACTCTGCGGTGTCACTTCACAAATCAAGCTCATATCTCGGAATTGTTCGATCAGTTCTAACTCTTTAACCATCATAGCCGACATGTGCAAGGTCTTCCGGCTTAAGGCATCAGCCACAACATTTTCCTTACCGGGATGATAATTCAACCGAAATCATAATCCTTCAGCAATTCTAACCATCTTCGTTGTCTCATGTTCAACTCCTTCTGGTCAAACAAGTATTTCAAGCTCTTATGGTCACTATAAACTTCAAATCTAGAACCATAGAGATGATGTCTCCAAATCTTTAGTACGAAAACAACAGCAGCGAGTTCCAAATCATGTGTGGGGTAGTTCTTTTCATGAATTCTCAGTTGTCTCGACGCATAAGCAATCACCTTACCATTCTGCATAAGTACACCACCTAAACCCATCAGAGAAGCATCACAATAAACTACAAAAGGTTCTCCTGGGTTCGGTAACATCAAAACTGGAGCTGTCGTCAGTCTCTTCTTCAGTTCTACAAAACTTTCTTCGCATTGTGCATCCCATATGAACACTTTACCCTTACACGTCAACTTAGTTAACGGAAGTGCCAAATTAGAAAATCCTTCAATAAACCGTCTATAGTAACCGGCTAAGCCCAAGAAACTTCTGATCTCAGTAGCTGACTTTCGAGCATCCCATTGTAACACAGCATCTACCTTGGATGGATCTATAGCAATGCCACTACCAGATATGACATGTCCCAGAAAACTGACTTCCTTCAACCAAAATTCACACTTGGACAACTTCCCACACAGCTTCCTTTCTTTCAACACTTGCAATGCTGTCCTTAAATGGTCTGAATTCTCTTATTTTGATTTAGAATATATCAAGATGTTGTCTATGAACACCACGACAAACTGATCCAAATACTCATGAAAGATACGGTTCATATACTCCATAAATACTCCTGGCGCGTTCGTAACACCAAACGGCATCACTGAATATTCATAATGTCCATATTTTGTTCTGAATGCTGTCTTCTGATTATCTTCATCTTTAACCTTAATCTGATGGTAACCCGACCTCAGATCGATCTTGCTAAAAACACTCGCACCAAGCAATTGGTCCATCAGATCATCTATTCTCGGTAGCGGATATTTATTCTTAATGGTTACTTTGTTCAGCTGTCTATAATCTACACAAAGTCATGTCATACCCCAAAATTTGCCTTCCACATTGCATTCGAAATGATTCAGAGCTCAAGTGTTTCATCAAGACATTCTCTAAAGCAAGAATCTCCTAAAGCTAGGGTTTGGTACTCCCCTAAGGTAATTAGCAAAGCAAGGCCTCTAATGAAGATCTCCGTGACCTATTATGATCCAAGGTACCTCCATGTCAAAAGTCAAGGCCCAATTCCAAAGTTTACTTGTTCAACAGCTCAGATGATTCACAGTCAAGTGGTTTGACTTAAAAGTCAACCATAATCAAAGCACAGTCAAAACCCCTGACTTTTGGTCAACATCAAGTATGGAAGAATGTATCCATGTGTCATACCTCAAAATTTGCCCATCTCATTTCCCTATCCAAGCTTATACTAAAGTTCAAGACTCAAAGGCATACTCTCCCAAACAATGAACTCCTGAACTAGGGTTTTGTCTCTCTCCAAGTAAAATCAGGTTCTGATACCTCAAATGAATCCCATGCCTTCATTTTATTATTTTTTCTATTATTTTTATTATATTATTATTCTTATATTGAGTTTTTGTTTATAAAAATTCAATTTAAAAATAAATAATTGGTGAAAATAATCAAAGATTTAATTAGGATTATGCTTCTATTAAAGATTGAGAAATTTATTCAAAGTCCATCAAGTGGAAACATAGAAGTCAATTTGAGTAATTTGGAAATATGTGACTATTGGGCCTATCATTTGGATTCCAAGCAGGCCCATGACTTTAAGAGAAGTCTCTAATTCCACCTTCTATTTTTTATGGATTTATTAATATGTATTTGAGTTTTTATTCATTTAAAATATTAAATAAACCATAAAAATTGGATTCAATTATAAGTAAGGTTTTGAATTTTTATAGAAGCCAAAAATTCTGTTTTTTCGGAATCATGTGAGATTGAATTCTGATTTTTTGGGATCATGTGAAATTGAGTAAGATTTGATTAGAACTTAATTAAGTATTAAAAAGGAAGGATTCAATATCAATTAAAAACAAAATTACAATCATCCAAATGTGAGGGATTTGATTCAGGTTCTTAAAATCACTGGTATATATTTACGACAAAAATCAGAGTGGGGGGTTCTTCTTTTTGGAGGCGGCGGACAAGTCCTATTTTTGGCTCTGCAAATTTCGTGAAACAAAAGGAGGTCGCAGTCAAGGTTGCAAGGGAATTCAAGCAAAATCGTACGTATTCTCCGATCTCCCGAAGTGTCCTGATCGATCTCGACCATCTGCAACACGTCCAAGCATTCAGAACCGTAACATCAACGTTCACGGTTTCAAGCTTTTTTTCAATTTTTGATTCTGAGCATATATGCATGTTTTATTGAATTTGGCTATGTATTTATGTTCATGACCTTGCTTCTATGCTTTCTGGACCATTTGGTTGAAGGTTGAGTGCAGGTATGAAGTTTCACCATTAATAGGGCTTCGAGTTCTTCAAATGGGGATTCATAGTTAGAGAAAGAGTTAGCCAAAATTGATGGAATCATTGGATTCAGCGGAAGATTTTTAGTCAAGTTTCACGTACGGAGAAGAGGAATTCATCGAAGAAGAAAAGAAAGAGGGGCGGTTCAGCCCTGTCTTTAATTTTAATGCGTGTTTTGTTTTAAATATATAGCAATGGATTCATTATCATTATTAATAAATCGTAATGGCCGAGTGGTGAAGAGTGCGTTTTCAGTTCTCTCATCCCACAAAACGCGAGTTCGAGTCCTAGGAGTGCCACTAATATTTTTCATGTTTTCTGACTTGTTTGTTACACGGATCCGGTGTTACCAGCAAACGCACGCACATCATACATCCTCCCATCCAGACCCTCAGATCAATCAAACGCCAGATCGTACGTCCTGGAAGTGAAGCTCCATCCTGTGCCCCCTCAGCCAGCAACACCTGATCATAGCTAAGTTCTTTTTCTATTTTTTTTAAATTTTTTTTATTTCAATTATACAAATGTTTTTTTTTCTTTCTTCTACTATTATTATTATTATTTCTTTTATATTTATTTATTTATTCCAATAAATTATTTGTTATGTATTTTTATCGAAAATTCGAGTTTTCACAATTGTTTTATTATTATTATTATTTAAAATTCAATATTATTTTCAAATAAACCTTTTTATCAATTAAATAATTAGGATTACATCCAATAATTATTTAGTCAATATTTTGATTCGAACTCTCGATTTTTCTCCATAACTTTGGTATTATTTCAGTTAGTTTATTGTTTTATTAATAAGGGTTAATGTGTGCCTTGATGAAGGTTTGTGAGGTTTGTCTTAGATCAGTCACACACTGAAAAATATTTCCTTTGGGCATTTTTTCAGGGCAATCATCAGACACCTCCCGACTACGCGCCACGCCTTTTACGAAGCCAAGGTTAATCTCGAGGAACCAACCATATTAGATCAAAAGCTAAGTCCCGATTTAATCCTTATTTAAATATTTGTTATTTTTCCTCTTTTATTTAAAATTAGGGTTTGCCTTTAAATATAATGAACTCCGCCTACACTCACCCCTTCGTGTTTATTTTTCCTTTTCCAATTTTCAGGGTTGGCCAATCAGTCATAGCTCGAATGTTCGATAACCCTGAAATTCATCTTGTTTTTACTGTTTTAATTATTACTTATGTCAAACCCGCTGGTTTCATCTTCCCTCTCCCCCGCTGGTTTTCTTTTTCCCGTTCCCCATATTGCTATTATTACTGTTTATACTATTGCGTGGTTAGTAATCTTAGGGAGTGATAACCTTGAAATTGAGCTTAGAATAACTAATTATAAGATAATATATTGAATTAATCACGTGATTGTTGCACCCACGCACACTTTTTGGTAACCCCTCTTGTTGCCTTGTTGCCTGTTGCCTATTGCCTTATGTTTTTTGCAGAATAGCCATGTCCCTCGAATATGAGGATACCTCAACCATGTTGCCTCAATTAAGATCATGGGTCCCTAATGATGCTGCCTTCGATACACTAAACATGATCTCGACCCTCGGAAGTTGCCTACGAAAGGCTGAGGTATCCTCTGGTTGCCTACGAAAAGGTTATTCTGATCCTTCCCTTAGACCACCTGCCTCTCTATGGCATGGGTCAGTCTTATGGCGAACGATAATGCGACGACCCTTCAACCTCCAAATGAAAGGCTTCCTGCCCTCTTATGGCAAGGATAGACCCTTTCACCCTGAAAGGCTAAAAGAACTCCTTTTTCAAACTATAAGGTAATTGCCCCTAATTGCTTTGCCTTGCTCTAAAAATCTTTCATATTCTTTCTCATAAACCTTCAATAGGGCTACGCTCATTTACGAGCTAAAGTCCCTATTCTTTTCTTCTACTTTTCTGAAAACAAAGAGCAAAGCAATTAAGAGCCCATGGAAAACCATGGATGCAAAGGGTGCCTTACACCTTCCCTTTGCATAATTACCCCCCGAACCCTATTTTATTTAAAAGGTTTTTCCAGTTCTTTTAGCCTTTCTGATTTAATTTGGATAAAATAAAAGTCGGTGGCGACTCTTGCTCACCGCGACATTTCGATTAAAGTCAGTTCACCGTATTACAGAACTGGCGACTCTGCTGGGGATTTTCGATAAAAGAGGGGTTACCTTAAAAGTTTAGGATTCACTTTAAATGTTTTCTATTGTTTGCTTTGCTTGCTTTACTTTTTAGGGGCGTTTCGGGAATAACTGAAGGACGAATCCTACACCCGGATTCAAGTACACTTAAGATTAGGAGTGGCATAGTCATGGCGACCTCTTTCACATATGTGGGGGATGAGTCAATATGATGTTCACACTTGAGTTAGGACTCCATAGCATATGCACACCTTTCTCGAATGAGGGGGGTCTATGTATGTGTCTGTGGGTGCGCCGGAGCTCAAGGACTTTTAGTTACCCTTAACCCATCCTGGCCTTTAGGAACGTAGTGGGGGGACTACTCTTGACAAATGTTAATAACTAGTCGCTACCCGATGCTACAATTCAGATAGGTCCTTTCTCAAAGTATCATTGCATGATGCGAATGTATCATGTCCGAGGGTGCTTTAGAAGGGCTGATAATTCTGGATAACTTATAGAACCTGTTGTTGAAATCTCCTTATACATAGAAGTACCTTTGGGAAAGACACCTGATCATACTCCATGCAAGCCTTAAGCCAAAAATTGTGTGACTTGTGTGACTTGTTTGTGTTTGCTACTAACCTTTGTTTTCTTGTAGGTTTTGTTAAAATGACTTGTTTGTCCTTACTATCTCACACTACGCCTAATGCACTGCATTCACATGACATCATGGCATCATAAGCATCACATGATTTAACTAACCCTTTCAAGGATCTTAGGAATTTAGAGCACACAATTTCAAGTGCCCTTATCAAAGACTGAATCCCTATCAAGGGGCAAGAGGATTTATTTTTCTCTAGCCACATACCTTCCAATTCAGAGACTCGATACCTATCAAGGGGCAAGAGGATTTATTTTTCTCTAGCCATGTACCTTCAAATTAAGAAGTATCCCGAATCAGAGGCGATGACCCACTCGATATGGTGAGCTTGGTTCTCAAAGAAAGACGTTCAAAGACAAAATTCAGAATTCTTCAGACAAAATTCAAAATTCAAAAGTCAACCAAAGACTGTTTTTTGTCAAAGGGCATATCATCAATATAAAATCCCCAAATGAAAAATATGTTCCAAAGTGGCTTATAGAGGACCTCTTGAGGTTTCCAAAAATTCCTAGAACTCCTTCATAGCTTAAAAATTGAGAGAGATACACCTTGTCAAAGTTGGGTGATTTTGAAGGCAAAATGTGAAATAAAAGAGGTTCAAATTGGATTTTTTGCTAATGGGCCTATATTTTTATGATTCAATCTTGGTCCACAAGTCACTTATGTTACCCAAACCAAGTGCCACGAATTTTATCTTTTTATTTGATTTTATATGATTTTTATTTCATTTAAAAATGATTTAAAATAATATAATTAAAGAAAAATCAAATATTATGTTAAAAAGATTCACATTGACTAATTCCAATCACAATTATGTCAAAATTACAATATATTTTCATGCACAAATAATTGGAAAGAATTGGTACAAAATTTGGCAAAAAAAGAAAGTCTCCATTCAAGTTTCAAATCAAATCTTCAAGGCTTGGCAAGATTGGATTCCAAAAGATTTCTGATTGTTTTAAGTGACCTAATTCGTACCCTATAAGTACCGAACACAAGGCAAGGGACTAGGGACGAAAATTCTGGGCAAGAAAGCATATGCAAGAACGCAAAAATCTCCAAAGAAATCAAATTCGGTTTTTGAGATTTAAGAGGATTCAACAAGATTTTAAGGGTGTAGAAGCTTCTTCAAGACGTTCTGAAGGTGTTTGGATCCCCACGCTTCATCAACACCCCCAGAACGACCTCCAATAAGCTAAAGTAAGTCGTTCTAAAGTATTGATCGATTAGCATGATATGTGCATATCCATGACGTTTTGATTGTATGTTTGACTTTGTCTTATTGCTTTGGATGTTTCTGGATTGATTAATTGAGTTTTTGTGCATTTTTATGTGATCGGCCATTGTAGGCCGAGTGAAGCTTTTATGGTTTAAATTGGGGGTTTCTCGTAGGGCTGAAATTAGGTTAAAATAATGATATGATTGGATTTGCATGGTGAAAACGAAGAGATTGAATAGGTCGCGAAATATTTATATATGTGCATATGCTATTCGCTATTTTTTCAGGTGGGCTTGCTATGAAATAAACCCTAGCTAAATCGTAGCTGAATCTGCAGAAATCATAAGGTCTGTTTGGGGAAGATGATGAGCTGTCACTCCCTGGTTTGCCAGTTTGAAATTTCGCGCGCGTCCCCATTGACGTGTCTAAAACTAATATGTATTGTTATAAGCGCGTTTAATAAACAATTGATTAGTTTGGCTGGGGTGGTCAGAGGCGCGTGCAGGGAGTGGAGGTTCACAGGTTTGAGCCCTCTCTCCAACATATATTTTTATGAATTTTCTTATAAGATCCCATGTGCCTGTATTGCCATAGTCCATCATGCGCCCTCAGATCTGACCCCTTGATTTATTAGTCCTTTAGTTTGACAACACTAGATCACTCGGCCTCACCTAATGGGCCAGGTTTTGTTTGATATTAACACCCCTTAATTTGGCTATTAAAATTAAAATACACCCCCTTGTCAAAAATAAAAACAATTAAAAGAATTAATAATAATTTTTAATTATTTGTTTATATTATTTTCTCCTCGATCCGATTATAATCATTAGTCGCATTGACGAGAGATGAACTTAATTGATTTAATTTAATTAATTAATATTATTCAATATTTACCCTTATTTAAATTCTCGTATTGATCCGATTGAATCTATTGGTCTTCTTAGATAAGAGGTAATAATTAATTCATAAATTAATCCGTCATTGTGTAATAACTGAATATATCGGTTATGAGAGTTGATGGTAAACAATAAACTTATTAAAAAGCATTTCATTCTCTGCCCGCGACGATCAAATCTATTGATCAGAGTAACCAATGATACACAATTTAATTTGTTAATTATTATGATCAAACCTATTGATCATCGCACCTAACAAAAACATATTAAATCAGAGTTGTACGCCCACAACCTTAAAACAATTCCCAAACCTTTTTCAAAAACTACGATTTATCATAACTACGATGAGGCAACTCAAAAGCCTTCAAACCATATCAGATCAAATTTAAAAGGCATACAACCCTTATCCCGAACTACGTAGACTCTGATCCTCCATAAGGAGGTACGTAGGCACTTGGCAACAAGGCGAGTCCCCCTCCTCCAAACTCTAATCATGTCAATATAATTAGCCTTTTAACCCTATTAAACTGTCTGTTACCTTTCTTTATCTTTTTGCCACAAACCTTGACTCTACAATGCAAACCTTAGGAAAGGGTTTAGGGTGCCTAACACCTTCCCTCGACCTGAATATAGTATCTTACCCTGAATCTTTATAACTGCGCGAGGTTTCCTATTCGCCTTGATAGAATAGGTGGCGACTCTAAAGGTTAAATTTTAGGGCAGGTTGCTACAAGTCGCATGCTTCCATCCTTTTTCTTTACCAACAGCACTGGAGCTCCTCACGGTGATACACTTGGTCTGACAAACTTCTTCTCCAGTAAGTCTTCTAATTGATTCTTTAATTCCGTCAGCTCAGAAGCGGACATCCTGTACAGTGCCATAGAAACAGGTCTGGTACCAGGTACAAGATCAATCGTAAACTCAATTCCTCTTTCTGGCGGCACATCAGGAATCTCGTCGGGAAAAACTTCAGGGAATTCACATACTACCGGTAACTCGTTGATGATATTCTGATTCTCGACCGACAATGTTGCCATCAACGAGAACATCTCCACTTCTTCCTTCAGCAATTATCGTACCTGCTTAGATGACACTAAACCAGCTTCTTCTTCTTTGGCAGATGAAAATCTCACAGTCTTGTTATAACAATTGATATGAGCATAGTTATATTCTAACCAGTTCATTCCTAAAATTACGTCTAGCCCGGCTAACAGTAAACATACTAAATCAACAGCAAAGTCCCTGTCGAAGATCGACAACGGACACTTCAAACAAACAAGAGATGTAGTCACAGATCCTTTAGCTGGAACCTTGTAATACCCCAAATTTGTCCTACCCTTTTGATATTATCTGGCTTAGGCTTTGCATTCATGTATATACCTTCCATTAGGTCATCTAACATAACCCATGCATTCATTAGACAATAACATGGCATTGGGATCAAGGAGTTCCAAAGCCTAGGGCTTAGTATTGAGTTTGAGGTGTGTATTACAATTAAAGTCTGATTCTTCTGAAGCTTCCAGCACTGAAGCGTGAGATCATGGTTTATTTCCCTATGGTTGACCAAAGGTGAGGTTTCACTTGCTGTGTTTGAAATTGAGAAAGTTTCCAACTGAGGATCATCGAATTAGGTTCTCTCATTAGTGTTTCCCTCAAGGCATTGTGATTTTGCTCTGAGATCATTGTTGAATTACGGTACAAGAGGAGGAACTTGAAGATTGCATTGTACTTAAGGTATCATTCGTGTTAACGCTAGTTGCTTGATACGCAAGTCTGATTTGAATTGGTGAATTGAATTGAATTAAAGGATTCATTGAAGATCAGGTTGATTAGAGTTGTTCATTGGAATTTGAAGTGGATTTTAGTTCAAAGTTAATTAAAGTTATTAAGTATTTGTGGGTGAGGTCTTGAGAAGCAAGTTACTTGAAACTTAAGACAAATGTCATGTACAAGGATATTCAAGCGTTATGGAAAACACGTTCATTCATTCAAGAATTTTCAAATATTTTCATACAAGATCCATCATTCAAGATCGTCAAAAGCTTATCCAAGATGCACATTATTCCTCATTCAAAATTCATTAAAAGAAAAAGTATCATGTTACAAAAAAGAAGGATGCGAAATATATCAATATCATTACCAATATCATTACAAAGAATACAAGAAAATCAAGCTTTTGACCTAAAGTTGACTTTTGGTCAACTGTTGACTTTTTGGTCAAACAGTTGACCAAAGTCAACACCTATCCTTGCCCTATCCTGTTTCCAAGTCAGATTCAGTGGTCTCCATCAAGCCATTGCTATTTCAGTTTCATGATCTTACTCCCCATATACACCAATCTCTATGTCTTGCTCATATCCAATGTATGCCTCCAAATAACCATGAGCCTTAACCATTCCACCTCCAAAATTCCAAACCTGTGTGAACCTTGCCAATACACTCAGCCTTGCATACAAAAAGAATAATAAAAGTAGAGGAAAGAAATTGAATTTGCAGCAAGCTATCAACAAAAGTAGAGGAAAGAAATTGTCATCAGTTCAAACATAAGCAAGTCAGCCCTGCAATATAATTCAAACATTAAAGATCCGCTGCACAATGAACTAATGCTAACATTCTACAAAGATAAGGTTCAAAGTAATAAACCAAACAACACTTTGCAATCACAAACCCCAACTGAACCTTGCAGCAGCACATTACCAAAATTGATCCCTGCATCGTACAAAAATAACCACCTGCATATTAACCCAAATAAACCGGTTCAGAAACCATCTCACAAAACTGATTCAAGCTAACTGTTAACAAAAGGAATCAGCAAAACCAAACTGGTTCATTAATGAAAAAACAGAAAGAGAAAACACATTTCTAACAATTCATAGCAGTTCCATTCACAAGCACAGGTACATACACATACACTCCCTTGAGTCCATACATTCACCATCAAAATACAAAGAAAAATAAACAAGTTCAGGTCAGCCATACAACTACTAGCCAATCTTACACTTAGCCTAGCTTCACTCAATCAACCTATTTTCTAACTGTCAAAACTATATTCCAACTATTTTCCAACCATTGACAGAATTCCAGCTCATCCAAACAGTTATAACCGATTCTAACTTCCATATAACTAACTAGGCCAGCTCGCATAACCAGCCTAACAGCAAATCAAACAACCTCTAACTATCCTATAACAACCAAAACAGAAAATAACTAACTCTCAGATCCACCCTCCAATTCATAACCGAAAATCATCATCCAAGGGCCCTAATCTCTCTCCCTCTAACTGATTTCACAAACAACACATCTATATAACAGAACCTCCCACCATTTTTTTCTTCTTCATGCCATTTTTCACCTCTTCTCTTCCTACGCCATTCCCTTCATTTTCCTCCTTGAACATTCATCTTCATAACACGCTCATTTTCACCTTCCACAATTCCTCACACACACCATTATCACACTTCTTCTTCACGCCATTTCCACCATTCATCTCTCTCCCTCACCTTCACCAAAGCTCATCATCACCATTGTTGGAGTTTCAACCACTAAAACTCCTTCAATCGAGCAAAACCTCCATCATATCTTCAAATCACCAATCTCATGCTTCCATCTTTCCGCAACTCTCAATCCTTCAAGCCTCACTGATTCTCAACAATCTACCCTAATCTCTCAGAACACATCAATACGACAACAAACTCACACTCTCCCAATCTCACTCACTCTCACGCAATACTACAACAACACAGAAGAAATTGCACATGGAATGAAGAAGAAGAGCAAATCGAAAAAGAAGAAGAGCAGAAAGTATATCGAAGAACAAGAATGATAACGATACATGGGTAGAAGATCACTCACGCGTTTATTTCGCGTTCACAGCTAGGAGCTTTCTCTCTGGTTTTTTATCTTCCGTCTCCGATCTTCAATAGGTAAGTCTCCATTTCCACTCTTCTTTCGTTTCGTTGTGTGAGTTTGAGTGAGATCGAGAAAGAGTGAGAACGAGTCGGATAGAGGAGCTTGTTTCGTTTTGCATACGGTGGCCGGAGAGTTCAATTTCATCGGAGAGGATAGGGCATAGAGGAGAGTGAGAACGAAGTTAGATTATGGTGGAGTTATCGGTGACTCACGGCGGAGACTCTCGCAGGAAATCGTGAGGACGAAAGAGAGAGGGTTGGGTTGAGAAGAAGGTGAATGGTCACACGAAAGAACCCTAATTCCTTTCTCAATTATCCCCTTTTCTTTTTTTTTTTTTAATTTTATTTTATCCAATTAACTGTTTTTTTAAGACTTAATATTTTTTAAAAATAATTTGGATCAAGTCAATCCTCAGTGGGCCTTATCAACGAATTGCTATAGCGTACCCCCATCAGGCCCATCATTCCATTCGTGTTTGGCACAAAAATAAACCCGTGGGCCTTCACTGAAATGCTGATTACACTCCCTTATGGCCCATCCTACCACTTTTTGGCCACACTAAGTCTGAAACAAAAAACCTGATGGGCTATTGATTGGGCCCAACGCCCACAATTACTCATGCACCACCATATTCAACTTTAAACCCCCCCTGACTCTATTAAAATTTGTAGATTTAGGTTCATTTTCACAATAGTTTTTTTTAGAATTTTTAGTCGATATAAAAATCATAATCACCATTTAATTTCCTTTATAAAAACCCACAAAAATAGTAGTCTTAGTTTAATTTTGCATTAATGCTTGAATTGTTTTTGTGCTATGTTCATGTTATTTTTGTATAATTCTTGTGTGATTTTTGAACTTGTTTTTGGCCATATTTTGGTCTACCTTGTTAATACCATTAGTATGTTAACATTAGGTTTCCTTTGTACATAAACAACACTTAGATTAGAACATAGGATTAGTTCCCTTCTTTCATCCTTTTTTCTTTTCGACCTTTAAAATACTTAATAAATAGAAGATGCGAATCACACGTTACTAATAGTGAGAGAGAAACGAGTGGGATTTATTCCCTAATCTATTTCTTAATCACTTAGTGGGAGAGAAATGAGTGGGATTCATTCTCTAATCTGTTTCTCGATCACTATATGATGGAAGAGAGATGAATGGGATCCATTCCCTAACCTGTTTCTCTACCGTTATACACTTTTATGTGATTCAAATCGCAAATAAATTCCCCTTAAAAAATACATAACCAAAAACACATAAAACACCTAACAATGGTTCGAATTAAAACAAAGTAGAGAAAGTGGTGAGTGGCCCGGTATTGGGAACTGTTAATCACTTATCTACCCTAAAAGACACAAACCAATCTCTTTTTCTTCTTTCTTAAGGGCATTGTTATTTCCGCTCGAACGCATCGTAGGCGATCCCTTATGCAAGAGCGCGAACGTTAACTCCGCCCAACTAAAAAACACAAAAACAAACAGAAAATATTGAGCCGAGCTACGGTAACTCTGATTCTTGAAAAGGATACGTAGGCAGTGGGGTAGGGCCCGTGCGAGTACAATTCTTTATTTTTCCTACATTTTGCATTAATTCGCATATAGACATAGACATAGTACACACCCTTTAGATAGAAACAAACATAGGTGGATACCATCGAGTACGATGGGCGTGAGGGGTGCTAGCACCTTCCCCTTGGTAACCGACTTCCGTACCTAGATTCTCTGGTCGCAAGACCCTGCTCCTTCCTCTGTTAGGTTTCCTGGTATTCCTTTCCCTTATGGGATAAATATATTAGTGGCGACTCTGTTCATTTTTCGCGAGCGTGCGACAGTTGGCGACTCTGCTGGGGAGATTAGACCTATTGCGGGTCCGTACTTAGCGAGTCGATCCTAGCCTTTGTTTGTTTCGTTTTTTTGGGTGTTTCTTTGTTTTACTTATATGTTTGCATCATTTGTATATATATGCTTGCATATCATGTTTATTTCTTGCTTGCATATCATATTTACTTTCCGCATGCATCTGGACTATATTATGGGTCCCCGTGGGGACCACATATTTTCTCTGCTTGCAGGTTGGGTGGGATGTTCTATGAGGTAAAAGGCCCAATACCCAGGCCAGAGTTGACACATAGGATACCTAGGATAGAGTGGATAGTCATGACGCCAACAGAATGTCAGGTTCTGTTGATTGCGATCTTGAGACTGTAACGCCCATAAATGTGTTTTTCTGATTAATTGTGATGTTTGCTACATTTCCCTAATTTTACCGTTTTTGAGTCGATTCAGTCGGTAAATATTAATTATGTTAATATTTTACTTATTACTTTCCATGTGTGTAATTATTATGTTTTGGGTGTTAATTGGTTAGAATTGATGTTTAGTAACATTTGGGCCAAAATTAGAATTTATGAAAGTTGAGTGGGTGAAAATGAGAAGTAGAGGAATAGAAAGAGATATAGAGAGAAAAAGAGATATTTTGAGATATTTTTGGAAAGAAAGAAAACTTGTGAAGAGAAGAGAAAGAAGAGAAAAACAAAGAGAAGAAGAGAAGTGTAGAAATCCAAACCAAGCTAGGGCCAAGAATCTAACCAAGGTAAGGGGGATGAATCTAGTTTATCTTGATTGCATGGTTCTTATAGTTTTGTGTGTTTTGTTCTTGTTCTTGCTCTTTTCTAAGCTTGACCAACAATGGTGGATTGGGTGTTTTTGTGAGTTTTGAAGTTATAAACTTGATTTTATGGTGTGTATGTGTACTATGATGATAGATATCCCCATGGATCATGTTTGTTTTTCATTTCTCCATGTTTTCTTGCTCATGAAGGAATTATTAGGTTATTGACATTTAGTGAGTGAGCCATGGATCATTGATTGTTAGAGTGAATATATGACATGTATGGGTTGTGTAGGATGTGTAGGGAAGCTTATTTGAGGTTTTGAGATGATTGGATGGGGTTTTGCAGGTCTGTAGCAGAACTGATTTTTCTAGGTTTACGCAGGTCCGCTGAGCGGAGGGGGTCCGGTGAGCGGAGGGGGTCCGCTGAGCGGAGGTCCTTTTGCAGAGGAATCTCTGTGAAGGTCCGCTGAGCGGAGGTTCTGTATTTTTTTCTGATGATTTTCTGTCTGGGTCCGCTGAGCGGAGCTCAAGCGGACTGTGCGAAATTTTGTTTTCCAAACTTCGTTTTGTTGTATCTTTTGAACCGTAGGTCGTTTCTACGCGCCGTTTGAAGTATTATGGGAACCCGTGAGTATGCTTTATGATAAAGAGGAGTGTGTTGGTGGTTGAATGATTTTTCATAAATGTATTTTGTGAAATGATATTTACTAATCAAGTATGTTTTGACGGTATATGTGTGCTGTGTGAATATGAACGCCTGAGTGGCAATTTTGATGATGTATCCGTGTGGATTAATATAATCGGTGTGATGAAGATATGTGACCGAGTTATATTATTGTTGTTGTTGTTATGTAATTGAGTCGTTTGTATGCACAGCATGACATTTCATTATGTTAATGGCGGAATGCTATTAACAGGTGGCCTGAATTGGCAATTATTACCAGTGGGAGCTTAATGCTCGGTAAAAAGGTGTATTTGCCCGAGTGGCAAGAGGTCATCAGTGGGGGCTAAATGCTCGATGACGGTTAGTCGTGGCTTACTGCTCGACTAAGGTGTATTTTCCTGAGGGAAAGAAGTCCCGGCATAATGCTCGGCAAGGTGTATTTGTCATAATGACAAGGAGGAGTTTTACTCCGGATTTGGTACCACATGCATGTGCATAGTCGAGTCTCATTCATCACCATTTATACTTACCGTTATGATCTCACTCATTTACCACATTACTTATATATTGATTGTGGTTGAATTAGTGGATTATCTTGTTATATGATTCTTGATGATACTTGTGGCCATTACTATATTTATCATGCTTTCATTATGAATTATATTCTCACCATTCTGCCTTAATGTTACCTACTCGTGGGTAATGTGCAGGTGATCCGCAAGTGTAGGTGCTCTCTTTGTAGTCGTCCGTTTTGGTGTCGTCCGCTCGTGATACGTAACACCTAGGGGGGATCGAACACTTATTTTGTAGATAATGCTTATAGGATCCTTTTGATGTATATTTGATCCTTTAGATGCATTCGTATTATGTATTTTGGATACCTTCTTATATGGTGTATTTTGGAAGAATGTTGTGGATATTTTGTTTACCGATGCATTTATATAAGTATGAATACATTCAGGTGTTTATGAGGATCTTTCCTCTTTGATTAATTGTGTTACGCATCTTTTGCGAGTATGTTATGTTTGGTTATGTGGTTACTTAAGTGTAACGCCCTAATTGTCTTTATGAACTTAATTTTTATACTCTGATATTTGTACCTGTATGCCTGGGTAGAATTGGGGTGTTACAGAGACCCACGACCAGTCGAGACTCGAATGGGATACCATTGTTGGCATGTATTTGCAACGATGATGGTGTTTCAGGAGAGTTGTTAATGTTGGAGACCTTTTGACCTACCCTGACCTAGATTCACCTGTGAGTGGGGAGGGATATACATGACAGGTACCGTTGGTGACTATTATGTTCTGTTGGTGACTATTGTTCCTATGGCTGTGTGGTACCTATGTCGGACCTTTGATCTCATGACATCTGACCTATATCAGTTATTCAGAGGATTTTACAGTGGTTACTAAGATTATATGGACCTTGATCCCATGCTGTTGCGTTGCATGACATCATTGTTTTATCCACTTCATTTATGGGGGATCCTAAAGTCTATTTCAAAAAAAAAAGAAAAAAGGAAATAGAACAACAACAAAAAAAGGGAAAGATATTCTATACAAAAAAAAAGCTTTGATTCCAAAAGAAAAAGAGAAACAATAAGTTGATGAAAAGACTTTAGAATCTCTCATAAATGAAACATACATTCATACAATCATGCATTTCATGGCTCTTTCAAATACTTATGGGACCCTTTATAGACAGATTTCAAGATCAACAACAGATTTGACTTCTCACCGCCACGAGCTCCGAGATCAACTATGGAACAACTCCGTGAGGAAATGGATGAGATGAAGGAACAAATGGGTCATCTTATGTTGGAAATGCAAGAATTGATCCATAATCAGGGTGCATTAGAGGAGGAAAATAGTCAATTGAAGACTCAAGTGAGTCTGGTCATGGAAGTTCTGAAAAAGGTACTAAGAAAGGAAGGTGATGTTATTCCTACTGCTGCAATAGAGGTTGTTGATCTCTCCTCTCCAATAGGATCTCCTCCAATTCATGGGATGCTTTATGGAGTCCCTCCACAACTTCAAGTGTTAAAACATCCTCGTCAACTAGTTCATGTTCCTACAATGAATCAAGAGGGCCAAATGTGTGGGCAAAAACTTAAGATGCCCCAGAGGGTTCTCGATCTGATCCCGATGCCTTATACTCAGTTACTTTCTCGCTTGCTGGAACTTCGGTTGGTTGAGCTACGAGATTTGTCCATGTCTAAAAATCTCCCCCTGGTTATGATGCCAATGCTCGCTGCGAGTTCCATTCTGGGGATCCTGGTCATGATATTGAGAATTGTAGGGCGCTGAAATACCAAATTCAAGATCTCATTGACTCAAAAGTGATTTTGTTCACCCCAGAAGGTATGAGTGTTCAAAGCAATAGGGCTCCAATTGTGGTGGAAGAAAAGGTTGATTCATACTTCTATGCCGGATCTACTTCAAGTCAGAAGGACAACACACTATCTTGGATTCCAAATTCTCCACTTTATCAGTCTTTGATTGTTTCTCAGCCAAATCAAAAGAGGAAGACACCTGAACAGATTGGGTATTTGAATCATCACCAACAACAGGGTCCGCAAAGGCCAAGGAGACCGTCAAGAAGAATTGACCCGATTCCTATGACCTATAGTCAACTGCTCTCTCATTTACTCAAGGATTCTTTGGTCCAACTAAGGGAATCTAAGCCCCCTCCAACACCAATTCCTCAGGGATATGACTTAAACGCCAAGTGTGAGTACCATTCTGGGGCATCTGGACATACAACTGAGGATTGTAATATTCTGAAATGCAAAGTCCAGGATCTTATTGACTCCAAAGCGATATCATTCACTCCAAATGGCTTACACATAAATCGAAGATTTCATGCCCAAATGAATGTCCGTATTCCATAAAGCATCACCAAAGAACAATAGGCCTAGAAGGAGTCGAGCCTCCTCGACAATGGCAATCATCATTTCACTTCTGCATTCTCATTTCAGTATTTCCTATTTTGTTGAAGGCTACTTCCTTGTTTGAACTCGTTGGCATGATAATAATAAAAGCACCACAAATCCTTGTGCAACTTCGTCGGAATCTTTTTCCAGGTGGTAATCCAGAGTGTTCTGTAGAAGCATCTCTCATTCTCAAGGTTCTTGTGCTTAGGTGTATCTCTGAGGTTTGGTGTTTCAATTAGTGTTTTGGGTCTTCCTTACAACATATAACTTTTCTAAGTTTGATGACCACACAAGGTTCCTCCGTGTTTGATGGTGAATACTTCTCCAACATCTATGCTTGGGGCTCCCGATTGAGGGATAAGCAAGACATACTCTTATCTTGAGCATCGCATCACTCGCATTGCTCGAATCCCTAAAGTAAGGCAAAAATTTACAACTCTGGGGTGACTTCGTTGGAGTTTCCTTTTGAAGTAATCTGAAGTGTTCGGAAGGAACACATGATAATGCTAAGTGACTACCATGCCGGAGCACAAAACCATTCAACTGAGGATTGTATGTTTGTTCACTCCAAGAGGTTCATGCATAAATTGAAGTCCCTATGAGGTCTCAAAACTGCAGGAAGTATTCAAGAGCAATAAGTCCAGACGGAGCCAAGTCCCCTCAACAATGACATTCATTTAGTGTCTTTACTACATTCTCATTTGTAATTTTTCCTTTGTTTGTTTAAGCATTGATAGCATGTAAAAACTTGTCAATTTCTGAATGAAAATAAAAATACATTGTTTATGTTTGTCTTGAAGTAATCCATTCGTTTTCACTCATAAAATGTTTTTGGCATTATGATACCAACTTTACTAATCGCTTGCTTAGGCAAAGAGCTGAGGGAGAATGATGAAAAATAAAAATGCAAAATCTCTAATCGTGTGTTTTTGAATAAAACCCTACTGAGGATGTACATGCATTGTTTTAAATCCCCAAACACCGGAGATATAAGGGAGATAGACCCTCGTCAACCCCTTTGAGCCTTGAAGTAGGAGTTTCTTTTCTATACAAAAAAACCCTTAATTTAAACCCTGGGGCAGGGTAATGTTCATTTAACTTGATCGAGTGTTCAAAACTCACCAAAAGGGTATGCATTTAAGTATACAACAATGGTTATCCTTCAAAAGGTTGAGGAATGTCAAAACCGCAATGATTATCCTTATTCCATCAAGAGATCAAGAGATGACGATACCACGATGGTAATCCTTCATCAAATCAAAGGAGTGAGGCAGTTGCGATCACCTCTAACGAATCAAAGATAATGCGAGGTCACACGGTTTGTTCAAAAAAAAATATAATAGCAAAAAAAAAATGGCGAAAAAGGATGAAGAGAAAAATGGCAAAAGAAGCATGAGAAAAAAGATGATAAAATTGTCAAGCAAGGACAAAGTCGTGTGATAATGAATCAGAAGAATAAAAGGTGAGCGACTGCCATGTCCAAAGAACCTCATTGATTCCTCAACCATTCCAAATTCCTCGTGAGGGATGAACACTCGTGTCAAGTTAACTAAACATAGGAATGGAGATTATCACGAAGGGGGTGGGTACAAATAATTTTGAGCCTAAAAATCCTTTGTTTTCTAAAAACCGTGAACCCGACCAAATTACAACCCTTAAAAGTCCTAATTGAAGTAGGGTTTATTTTGAAAGCGCACTCCGATGAGATAGCGTTTAACTGACTCCCAATGAAGTGAGACTCATATCCATGTTGGTATCATACGTTTTCTTTATCTTCCATATGCAAAAATCGAGGTTGTGTCAACTAGTGATCCATTCACGAGAGGTCGCAACCTCATTTCAATAAAAAGTTTCTTTGAACTTCAAGACTAACATAGGTTTTGCATTAGAATCATCATTCTTAGAATTAACATTCTTTTGCATACAAATTATGTGCTTAACATCAAGGAAATTTTCAAAATGAGAATCAGTGAGTAACTTGATCATGTCAGAGTGCAGGAGACTTGAGAACTCCAAGGAGTAAAAGCTAATCATCTCAAATGTTGACCATCAAGGGGCAGGTTCTCTAAAGAAATTCATTAGGCATGAACAGTTGATGCATTCTTTGATTACTCTGAGGGGAAGAGTTTGAAGACTCAATTGAGCGTGGTAAAGTAGTTTCCATATTTGTTTGACTTCAAAACAAAGAAAGCTTGGGGATTCTAGTAAGATGTACCTAATCAGGGGAAATTAAGTCGAGGTTTGACCTCTCAAATTCAGCATATCTGGGGCAATCATGTCGATAAATCTCTTCAATATTTGATCAATCTGGGGCAATCAAGTTGAGGAATCTCTCTTGAGTTCAACCAATCTGGGGCAGTTACGTCGATATTCGACAAATCTCTCCAAGGATCCTTTAGAGCAAATACCTTCATGGGTCATGAAGCTTGGGGCACAATCTTTTGGGTTATCTTGTCTCTCCCCGACCATAGGATCCTTCCTGGAAATTTATTCTCCCCCCAAGCACAGGAGTTTATTTCTCCTAAGAGTTTGTTCTATCCCTCAAGCATAGGAGTTTATTTCTCATGGGAGTTGCTCCACTTCCCCAATTCGGTCTCCTTATCTGGATTTCTCATCCCTAACATGGTGAATCGAGGGAAACTCCTCAAGTTGAAAATCCTCCAAACAATGGCATGTGGTGAGAAGTCAGAAGTTATTCTTCAAGTCAACAACCAGAAGGGTCATCTTGCAAGTCAAAGTCCAATATCTATTGGCATCTCTACATAATTCTTAACACTAAGGGGATTCTCCCTGGTGTTTACCTCACTAATGCCTTTATTTGGCACTCTGCATATAGCGTTCACTGCATATAACATTGCATCCTCAAAAGCGTAGTATATCCATCAAAATGGAGCATTACGCCATAGAAAAATTCAAACATGCATACACAGCATAAGCCAGATAATACAAATCAGCACTCAATCAAGACGACGATACTTCCCCGCATAAAATATTGTCCTTACAAACTCCGATTGATATCTGCTACTACATTACAAATCTCCTCAAGCCACGGTGCCGATACCTGGTATCCTCAATTTCCATAAGAAGTCTCGTTTTCTCTCTCCAGTGTGGATCGGATGCAATGTCTTTCTTTGTCAGAATCGTTGTCTCCGAGGTTATTTCCCGTATGCTGCGTGCAGATTAGAGCGTGAATGAGGGTGGGCATTCAACCCATCTCATTTTTCAATCGTTTGAATAACCATACTTGGTGTGTGGCAATTCGAATAATTGCCGCTCTTGAAGAGTTACACCCCGCCTTTGGCCTGAGGGATTAATGTAATTCTTATGCTTCGCAAGCATCAATATCTTCGTGATTCTTCAGTGTTTACCGATGTCTTTTGACCAAGTCTAGTCGTCACTAGTCTCTGTGGTTCCTTTCCCCCATGCGGACAAAATTTTCAGGTCCAACCCCTGTGTTGTGAGTGCTTTGTCTTCCGTCCCGGCAAACCCTTTTAAAGCCCAGTTTCCGTCCTGGCAAACCATTTCAAAACCAATTTCCAATCCCCAGCCTCAATGTTGTTGATAATCTTCCCCTGGTGTCGAGTCGATGTTGAGTCATAGATCGTACGAGATCTTATTCTTTCAGTCCTGAAGATCATCCGTAGGTCTTCTCCTGGTGTCGAGTCGATGTTGAGTCATAGATCGTACGAGATCTTATTCTTTCAGTCCTGAAGATCATCCTTAGGTCTGCTCCTGGTGTCGAGTCGATGTTGAGTCATAGGTCGTACGAGATCTTATTCTTTTAGTCCTGAAGATCATCCATAGGTCTTCTCCTGGTGTCGAGTCGATGTTGAGTCATAGATCGTACGAGATCTTATTCTTTCAGTCCTGAAGATCATCCTTAGGTCTTCTGCTGGTGTCGAGTCGATGTTGAGTCATAGATCGTACGAGATCTTATTCTTTCAGTCCTGAAGATCATCCTTAGGTCTTCTCCTGGTGTCGAGTCGATGTTGAGTCATAGATCATACGAGATCTTGTTCTTTCAGTCTTGAAGATCATCCATAGGTCTTCTCCTCGTGTCAAGTCGATGTTGAGTCATAGATCATACGAGATCGTTTCCTTTCAGTCCTGAAGATCATCCATAGGTCTTCTCCTCGTGTCGAGTCGATGTTGATTCATAGATCATACGAGATCGTTTCCTTTCAGTCCTGAAGACCGCCCTTAGATCTTCTCCTGGTGTCGAGTCATTGTTAAGTCATAGATCGTACGAGATCTTTTCCTTTAAGTCATGTTTCATACAACCGCTTCTTGTGAGAACCTTGTATTGGCACCGTTGTCACGTGACAAGCTACCCCCGTTCAAATCCAATCACCCACTGTGAAATCTTCCACCAGAAAAACAAAATTCTCTTTCCCCAGCAGATATCAGGAAAAAATAAGGATAACATTTACACCATCTTCTCTTTAGGACAAATTTCTGTTACTTTGATATTTAATCTTCTTCTACCTCGAATGTTCGAAAGGCTAACGCCAATCTCACCTTCAGGTTTAAGACGATTAAATATGGGCAGCTGTCATACCCCAAATTTGTCCTACCCTTTCGATATTATCTGGCTTAGGCTTTGCATTCATGTATATACCTTCCATTAGGTCATCTAACATAACCCATGCATTCATTAGACAATAACATGGCACTGGGACCAAGGAGTTCCAAAGCCTAGGGCTTAGTATTGAGTTTGAGGTGTGCATGACAATTAAAGTCTGATTCTTCTGAAGCTTCCAGCACTGAAGCGTGAGATCAGGGTTTATTTCCCTATGGTTGACCAATGGTGAGGTTTCACCTGCTGTGTTTGAGCTTGAGAAAGTTTCCAACTAAGGATCATCGAATTAGGTTCTCTCATTAGTGTTTCCCTCAAGGCATTGTGATTTTGCTCTGAGATCATTGTTGAACTACGGTACAAGAGGATGAACTTGAAGATTGCATTGTACTTAAGGCATCATTCGTGTTAACGCTAGTCGCTTGATACACAAGTCTGATTTGAATTGGTGAATTGAATTGAATTAAAGGATTCATTGAAGATCAGGTTGATTAGAGCTGTTCATTGAAATTTGAAGTGGATTTGAGTTCAAAGATAATTAAAGTTATTAAGTATTTGTGGGTGAGGTCTTGAGAAGCAAGTTACTTGAAACTTAAGACAAATGTCATGTAGAAGGATATTCAAGCGTTATGGAAAACACGTTCATTCATTCAAGAATTTTCAAATATTTTCATACAAGATCCATCATTCAAGATCGTCAAAAGCTTATCCAAGATGCACATTATTCCTCATTCAAAATTCATTAAAAGAAAAAGTATCATGTTACAAAAAAGAAGGATGGCAAATATATCAATATCATTACAAAGAATACAAGAAAATCAAGCTTTTGACCTAAAGTTGACTTTTGGTCAACTGTTGACTTTTTGGTCAAACAGTTGACCAAAGTCAACACCTATCCTTGCCCTATCCTGTTTCCAAGTCAGATTCAGTGGTCTCCATCAAGCCATTGCTACTTCAGTTTCATGATCTTACTCCCCATATACACCAATCTCTATGTCTTGCTCATATCCAATGTATGCCTCCAAATAACCACGAGCCTTAACCATTCCACCTCCCAAATTCCAAACCTGTGTGAACCTTGCCAATACACTCAGCCCTGCATACAAAAAGAATAACATCATTACTATTCAAGTTCCACATATTGAATTTGCAGCAAGCTATCAACAAAAGTAGAGGAAAGAAATTGTCATCAGTTCAAACATAAGCAAGTCAGCCTTGCAATATAATTCAAACATTAAAGACCCGCTGCACAATGAACCAATGCTAACATTCTACAAAGATAAGGTTCAAAGTAATAAACCAGACAACACTTTGCAATCACAAACCCCAACTGAACCTTGCAGCAGCACATTACCGAAATCGATCCCTGCATCGTACAAAAATAACCACCTGCATATTAAACCAAATAAACCGGTTTAGAAACCATCTCACAAAACCGATTCAAGCTAACTGTTAACAAAAGGAGTCAGCAAAACCAAACCGGTTCATTAATGAAAAAACAGAAAGAGAAAACAAATTTCTAACAATTCATAGCAGTTCCATTCACAAGCACAGGTACATACACATACACTCACTTGAGTCCATACATTCACCATCAAAATACAAAGAAAAATAAACAAGTTCAGGTCAGCCATACAACTACTAACCAATCTTACACTTAGCCTAGCTTCACTCAATCAACCTATTTTCTAACTGTCAAAACTATATTCCAACTATTTTCCAACCATTGACAGAATTCCAGCTCATCCAAACAGTTATAACCGATTCTAACTGCCATATAACTAACTAGGCCAGCTCACATAACCAGCCTAACAGAAAATCAAACAACCTCTAACTATCCTATAACAACCAAAACAAAAAATAACTAACTCTCAGATCCACCCTCCAATTCATAACCGAAAATCATCATCCTAGGCCCTAATCTCTCTCCCTCTAACTGATTTCACAAATAACACATCTATATAACAGAACCTCCCACCATTTTGTTCTTCTTCACGCCATTTTTCACCTCTTCTCTTCCTACGCCATTCCCTTCATTTTCCTCCCTGAACATTCATCTTCATAACACGCTCATTTTCACCTTCCACAATTCCTCACACACACCATTATCACACTTCTTCTTCACGCCATTTCCACCATTCATCTCTCTCCCTCACCTTCACCAAAGCCCATCATCACCATTGTTGGAGTTTCAACCACTAAAACTCCTTCAATCGAGCAAAACCTCCATCACATCTTCAAATCACCAATCTCATGCTTCCATCTTTCCGCAACTCTCAATCCTTCAAGCCTCACTGATTCTCAACACTCTACCCTAATCTCTCAGAACACATCAATACGACAACAAACTCACACTCTCCCAATATCACTCACTCTCACGCAATACTACAACAACACAGAAGAAATTGCACACGGAAAGAAGAAGAAGAAGAGAAAATCGAAAAAGAAGAAGAGCAGAAAGTATATCGAAGAACAAGAACGATAACGATACCTGGGTAGAAGATCACTCACACATTTATTTCGCGTTCACAGCTAGGAGCTTTCTCTCTGGTTTTTTATCTTCCGTCTTCGATCTTCAACAGGTGAGTCTCCGTTTCCACTCTTCTTTCGTTTCGTTGTGTGAGTTTGAGTGAGATCGAGAAAGAGTGAGAACGAGTCAGATAGAGGAGCTTGTTTCGTTTTGCATACGGTGGCCAGAGAGTTCAATTTCATCAGAGAGGATAGGGCATAGAGGAGAGTGAGAACGGAGTTAGATTATGGTGGAGTTATCGGTGACTCACAGCGGAGACTCTCGCTGGAAATCGTGAGGACGAAAGAGAGAGGGTTGGGTTGAGAAGAAGGTGAATGGTCACACGAAAGAACCCTAATTCCTTTCTCAATTATCCCCTTTTCTTTTCTTTTTTTATTTTATCCAATTAACTGTTTTTTTAAGACTTAATATTTTTTAAAAATAATTTGGATCAAGTCAATCCTTAGTGGGCCTTATCAACGAATTGCTATAGCATACCCCCATCAGGCCCATCATTCCATTCGTGTTTGGCACAAAAATAAACCCGTGGGCCTTCACTGAAATGCTGATTACACTCCCTTATGGCCCATCCTACCACTTTTTGGCCACACTTAGTCTGAAACAAAAAACCTGTTGGGCTATTGATTGGGCCCAGCGCCCACAATTACTCATGCACCACCATATTCAACTTTAAACCCCCCTGACTCTATTAAAATTTGTAGTAAGTACTCTTAGATTAGAACATAGGATTAGTTCCCTTCTTTAGTATGTTAACATTAGGTTTCCTTTGTACATAAACAACACTTAGATTAGAACATAGGATTAGTTCCCTTCTTTCATCCTTTTTTCTTTTCATCCTTTAAAATACTTAATAAACAGAAGATGCGAATCACACGTTACTAATAGTGAGAGAGAAACGAGTGGGATTTATTCCCTAATCTGTTTCTTAATCACTTAGGGGGAGAGAAATGAGTGAGATTCATTCCCTAATCTGTTTCTCGATCACTATATGATGGAAGAGAGATGAGTGGGATCCATTCCTTAATCTGTTTCTCTATCGTTATACACTTTTATGTGATTCAAATCGCAAATAAATTCCCCTTAAAAAATACACAAAAAAACACATAAAACACCTAACAATGGTTCGAATTAAAACAAAGTAGAGAAAGTGGTGAGTGGCCCGGTATTGGGAACTGTTCATCACTTATCTACCCTAAAAGACACAAACCAATCTCTTTTTCTTCTTTCTTAAGGGCATTGTTATTTCCGCTTGAACGCATCGTAGGCGACCCCTTATGCAAGAGCACGAACGTTAACTCCGCCCAACTAAAAAACACAAAAACAAACAGAAAATCTTGAGCCGAGCTACGGTAACTCTGATTCCTGAAAAGGATACGTAGGCAGCGGGGTAGGGCCCGTGCGAGTACAATTCTTTATTTTCCCTACATTTTGCATTCATTCACATATAGACATAGACATAGTACACACCCTTTAGATAGAAACAAACATAGGTGGATACCATCGAGTATGATGGGCGTGAGGGGTGCTAGCACCTTCCCCTTGCGTAATCGACTCCCGTACCTAGATTCTCTGGTCGCAAGACCCTGTTCCTTCCTTTTTTAGGTTTCCTGGTATTCCTTTCCCTTATGGGATAAATATATTAGTGGCGACTCTGTTCATTTTTCGTGAGCGTGCGACAAACCTCAACTACCATCTCGCCATTAATCGAAGATAGCACAAGACCCAACTTTTCAACACATTCAGCAGCAATAAAACAATGAGTAGCACCAGTATCGATAATAGTAGTTAAAGGCATACTATTGATGAAGCAAGTACCTCTAATGAGTCTGTCCTCAATGCTGGTCTGAGTACCAGCCAATGCGAACACCTTACCACCAGTTTGTGCCTTCTTTGGTTTCTGACACTGACTTCCAATGTGTCCTTCTTCGCTGCAGTTAAAACAAACCACTTCTTTATGTCTGCATTCAAACATCATATGACCAGTCTTGCCACAACGGAAACACTTCTTAACGTCATCAGTGTAGTAAGTACTCTTATGACCAGCCTTCCCACATTTAAAACACATAATCGGAGCAGGAGCACCTCCCCCACTTGTTCTCTGGCCCGGAGCAGCTCTCTGTTTGCCCTTTCCAGCTGGAGTGTCATAAGGCTTGCCACGTTGCTGATTCTGCTTACCTCTTCTATCACTGACAATCTTATAGTGAGCAGCATTATCTTCCTCAAAAATTCTGCAGCTGTCTACCAAGTTAGGGAAAACGTGGATCTGCTAATACCCTATAGCCTTCTTGATCTCAGAGCGTAACCCATTTTCAAACTTAACGCATTTTGAAAACTCTGCACCCTCTCCATCATAGTACGGATAAAATTTGGCCAATTCAATGAACTTAGCAACATAGTCAGTCACTGACATGTTCCCTTGTTTCAATTCGTGGAACTCAATTTCCTTCTTACCACGGACACTCTCAGGATAATACTTTCTCATAAATTCCCTTCGGAACACATCCCAAGTGATCTCTTCACCTGCAGCTTCTAGTCTCTGACGTGTTGCTAGCCACTAGTCGTCAGCTTCGACTGCTAGCATATGCGTCCCATAGCGAACTTTTTGAGCCTGAGTACAATCCATTACACGGAAGATCCTCTCGATTTCTTTCAACCACTCTAAGTCTCCATCGGGGTCATGCTTGCCTTTGAAGACCGGCGGGTTCTCCCTCTGTAAGGTAGCCAAACTGCGAGATCCAGCATTCTCATCAGCGTTAGGTTGATGTTCCAGAGCTTGAGCCATAGCCTCCAAAGTGTTAGAACAAGATTTGTTCTGATCAATATTCTTAGTTTTGATGATAACAAGGATATGAATTTTGTATGAGATAATGTGGTACTTTAATACACTGCAATTTCCCTTTCAGGAAATATATAAAGAGTATGCACAAATCAGCGCTCAGAAGCTTTGACTCGGAAGGTTCAGCATGCAACATCAGAACATGGTCTGGCGAGACATCAGAAGATGGTCAAAGCAGAATCAGAACATGGGTCTATGGAAGCATCAGAAGAACTTGAGTTCAGAAGCAGAAGCACTGAAGCTCTCATGGTATCACGCTTAGAAGCACTTCAAGGTCAGAAGACAAGAAGATGCTCTGCACCAAGCTGTTTGACTCTGATGATTTTCAAACGTTGTATACATAAACATCAGATCAGAAGCAAGTACAAGATGGCAGGCTACACTGACTGACAAAAGGAACGTTAGAAGCTATTAAAGGCAACGTCAGTAGACACAGCGTAAACAAGGCTCGAGGTAGTTGACAAAAGTGTGAAACATTAAATGCAATGCTGTACGGAATACGCAAAGCATTAAATGCTCCCAACGGTCATCTTCTCAAGTGCCTATAAATATGAAGTTCTGATGAGAAGCAAGGTTACCAATTCTGAACGAACTTATTCTGAAAAACTTGCTGAAATGCTGTTCAAATCAAAACTCACAAACTTCATCTTCATCAAAGCTCACTACATTGTTGTTGTAATATATTAGTGAGATTAAGCTTAAACTTTAAGAGAAATATCATTGTTGTGATTAAAGCTTTTCAGAAGCATTGTAATACTCTTAGAATTGATTACATTAATTTGTTAGTAACTAGAGTGATCAAGTGTGATCAGGATACTCTAGGAAGTCTTAGCTTGTGTCTAAGCAGTTGTAACTAGAGTGATCACGTGGTGGTCAGGATACTCTAGAAAGTCTTAGCTTGTGTCTAAGCATTTGTTCCTAGAGTGATCAGGTTGTGATCAGGATACTCTAGAAGACTTAGTCGTGGGCTAAGTGGAAAACCATTGTAATCTGTTGAGATTAGTGGATTAAATCCTCAGGTGAGGTAAATCACTCCAAGGGGGTGGACTGGAGTAGTTTAGTTAACAATGAACCAGGATAAAAATAACCGTGCAAATTGTTTTTATCGTTCAAGTTTTTAGACTACACTTATTCAAACCCCCCCCCCCTTTCTAAGTGTTTTTCTATCCTTCAATTGGCATCAGAGCGCCGGTTCTAAGGTGCAAGCACTTAACCGTGTTTAGAAAAGATTCAGGAAGAGAAAAACGCTTCAGTAAAAGATGGCTGGTGAAACTCCAACAAACCCACCTGCATCTACATATGGCTCTGCTGAGCAATATAATGGTAACAATGGTTATACTAGACCACCAGTATTTGATGGTGAAAACTTTGAATACTGGAAAGATAAACTAGAAAGTTACTTTCTTGGTCTAGATGGTGAACTATGGGATCTTCTGATGGATGGTTACAAACATCCAGTAAAAGCTAGTGGCGTAAAGCTTACAAGGCAAGAAATGGATGGTGATCAAAAGAAGCTTTTCAAGAATCATCATAAATGTAGGACTGTTTTGTTGAATGCTATCTCTCATGCTGAGTATGAGAAGATATCTAACAGGGAAACGACCTATGATATATATGAGTCATTGAAAATGACCCATGAGGGAAATGCTCAAGTCAAGGAGACTAAAGCTCTTGCTCTAATCCAGAAATATGAAGCCTTCAAGATGGAGGATGATGAAGATATTGAGAAGATGTTCTCAAGATTTCAAACTCTAACTGCTGGATTGAGAGTTCTGGATAAAGGCTACACCAAGGCTGATCATGTAAAGAAGATCATCAGAAGCTTACCCAGAAGATGGGGTCCAACGGTGACTGCATTCAAGATTGCCAAGAATCTGAATGAAGTTTCTTTGGAAGAGCTTATCAGTTCCTTGGGAAGCCATGAAATAGAGCTGGATGCAAACGAGCCTCAAAAGAAAGGTAAGTCTATTGCATTAAAATCTAATTTTAAAAAATGCACTAACGCTTTTCAGGCCAAAGAAGAAGATCCTGAAGAATCAGAATCTGAAGAAGAAGATGAAATGTCCATGATCACCAGAATGGTAAACCAACTCTGGAAAAGCAAGCAAAGGAAGTTCAGAGGCGTCAGAAGTTCAAAGAGATTTAAACGAGGAGAATCTTCTGGTGACAGAAGATCTGACAAGAAGAAGGTTGTCTGCTATGAGTGCAATGAGCCTGGACACTACAAGAACGAGTGTCCAAAACTTCAGAAGGAGAATCCCAAGAAGAAGTTTCATAAGAAGAAAGGTCTTATGGCAACATGGGATGATTCTGAATCAGAATCAGAATCAGACTCTGAAGGAGAGCAAGCCAACTTCGCGCTGATGGCTACAGGAGATGATGGATCAGAATCTACATCAGAATCAGATTCTAAAGAGGTATTTTCTGAACTATCTAGAGAAGAGTTAGTTTCCAGTTTAACAGAACTTCTGGAACTCAAGGCTCATCTTAGTATCAAATATAAAAAGCTGAAGAAGCAGTTTGAATTTGAAACTAAGAAGCTGGAAGTGGAAAATTCTGATCTGAAGGAAAAAATTTTAAATGTATCCAAAGATAGTGGATCTCCTTCTGAAACAGAAAAATCCATTCCAAGTCTCAATCATATTCTGAAAGAATATGACTCGAGCTTCAGAAAGTTCTTATCTAGAAGTATTGGCAGAAGTCATCTTGCTTCTATGATATATGGTGTTTCTGGAAACAGAAGGTTTGGCTTTGGCTATGAGGGTGATACCGCACATAAATTTGAACCTGTTGATGATCTGAAGATCACATACAAGCCATTGTATGATCAATTCAAATATGGCCATGCACATGATATTAGGCTCACTTCACATGCACAGAGCTTTAACACTGTTCACACTAAAAAGCATGTGACACATCCTAAGAAATATCATGCTGACAAACCTAAAGAATATCATGTTGTTCCTCCTGTTAAATATTATGCTAAACCCAAGTTCAATCAGAACTTGAGGAGAACTAACAAGAAAGGACCCAAGAAATTGTGGGTACCTAAGGAGAAGATAATTTCTGTTGCAGATATCCTTGGCTGCAAAGAGGACAAAAAGCAAAATGTCATGGTACCTGGACTCTGGATGCTCGCGACACATGACGGGAAGAAGGTCTACATTCCAAGACCTGGTGCTTAAACCAGGTGGAGAAGTCAAGTTTGGAGGAGATCAGAAGGGCAAAATCATTGGCTCTAGAACCATAAGTCTTGGTAACTCTCCTTCCATAACTAATGTACTTCTTGTAGAAGGATTAACGCATAACTTATTGTCCATAAGTCAATTAAGTGACAATGGTTATGATGTAATGTTCAATCAAAAGTCTTGCAAGGCTGTAAGTCAGAAGGATGGCTCAATCCTATTTACAAGCAAGAGAAAGAACAAAATTTATAAGATTGATCTTTCAGATCTTGAGAAGCAGAAGGTGACTTGCCTTATGTCTGTTTCTGAAGAGCAATGGGTCTGGCACAGAAGATTAGGACATGCTAGTTTGAGAAAGATTTCTCAGATTAACAAACTAAAACTGGTCAGAGGACTCCCTAATCTGAAATACGAATCAGATGCTCTTTGTGAAGCATGTCAGAAGGGCAAGTTCTCCAAACCTGCATTCAAGTCTAAGAATGTTGTTTCTTCCTCAAGGCCAATAGAACTCTTGCACATTGATCTGTTTGGCCCAGTCAAAACAGCATCTGTCATAGGGAAGAAATATGGATTAGTCATCGTAGATGATTATAGCCGCTGGACATGGGTAAAGTTCTTAAGACACAAGGATGAGTATCATTTAGTGTTCTTTGAATTCTGCACTCAAATCCAATCTGATAAGGAGTGCAAGATCATAAAGGTCAGAAGTGATCATGGTGGCGAATTTGAGAACAGATTCTTTGAGGAGTTCTTCAAAGAAAATGGTATTGCCCATGATTTCTCTTGCCCTAGAAGTCCACAACAAAATGGAGTTGTAGAGCAAAATAATAGGACTCTTCAAGAAATGGCCAGAACCATGATCAATGAAACCAATATGGCTAAACACTTCTGGACAGAAGCAATAAACACTGCGTGTTATATTCAGAATAGAATCTCTATAAGACCTATTCTAAATAAGACTCCTTATGAATTGTGGAAGAACAGAAAGCCCAACATTTCATATTTTCATCCTTTTGGATGTGTGTGTTTTATTCTGAATACTAAAGATCATATTGGTAAGTTTGATTCTAAAGCACAAAAGTGTTTCCTTCTTGGATATTCTGAACGCTCTAAAGGCTACAGAGTATACAATACTAAAACATTGACTGTAGAAGAATCAATCAATATCAGGTTTGATGATAAGCTTGGTCTTGAAAAACCAAAGTAGCTTGAGAATTTTGCAGATATAGATATTGATATATCAGAAGCTGTAGAACCAAGAAGCAAAGCTGCAGAAGCTGGAAGTCTCAGAAGCAATGGATCAGAAGATCATGTTGCTGCATCTTTAGAGAATCTCAGGATTTCTGAAGAACCAACAGTCAGAAGATCATCTAGACTTGCTTTAGCTCACTCAGAAGATGTGATTCTTGGGAAGAAAGATGATCCCATCAGAACAAGGGCATTCCTTAAGAACAATGCAGACTGTCAATTAGGTCTTGTTTCTTTGATCGAACCAACTTCTGTTGATCAAGCTCTAGAAGATCCAGACTGGATAATTGCCATGCAAGAAGAACTCAATCATTTTACAAGGAATGATGTATGGGACTTGGTTCCTAGACCAAAAGGATTTAACATCATCGGCACTAAGTGGGTGTTCAGAACCAAGCTAAGCGAGAAGGGAGAAGTGGTAAGAAACAAAGCCAGACTGGTTGCTCAGGGCTATAGTCAGCAAGAAGGGATAGACTACACAGAAACCTTTGCACCAGTGGCCAGGTTAGAATCTATTCGTCTATTAATCACTTTTGCCACTCAACACAACATCACTCTTTATCAGATGGATGTCAAGAGTGCCTTCTTAAATGGTTATATAGATGAAGAAGTTTATGCCCATCAACCTCCTGGTTTTGAAGACTCCAAGTCTCCAAATCATGTTTTTAAATTAAAGAAATCATTATACGGATTGAAGCAAGCTCCTAGAGCTTGGTATGAACATTTAAGTTCCTTCCTTCTGGAAAATGGTTTCACTAGAGGAAAAGTGGACACTAATCTCTTTTGTAAAACCTTTAAAAAGGATATTTTAATTTGTCAAATATATGTTGATGATATCATCTTTGGAACATCTAATGCTACACTTGGAAAGGAGTTTGCTGAGTCTATGCAGGCTGAATTTGAAATGAGCATGATGGGAGAACTCAAGTATTTCCTTGGGATTCAAATCAACCAGGCTTCTGATGGAACCTATGTTCATCAAACGAAGTATGTGAAAGAACTTCTGAAGAAGTTTAATCTTTCTGAAAGCAAAGAAGCCAAAACTCCTATGCATCCAACATGTGTCCTAGGTAAGGATGAGGTAAGTAAGAAGGTAGATCAGAAGTTGTATAGAGGTATGATTGGATCTCTTCTATACCTAACTGCTTCTAGACCTGACATTCTCTTCAGTGTTTGTTTGTGTGCTAGATTCCAATCAGATCCGAGAGAATCTCATTTAACTGCGGTTAAGAGAATTCTGAGGTATCTGAAAGGTACTACTAATGTTGGTTTAGTTTACAGAAGATCCAAAGAATACAACTTAGTAGGATTCTGTGATGCTGACTATGCTGGAGATAGAATTGAAAGGAAGAGCACTTCTGGAAGTTGTCAATTTCTTGGAAGTCATCTGATCTCATGGTACAACAAGAAGCAAGCTACAATTGCCCTCTCAGCAACAAAAGCAGAATATGTTGCTGCTGCTGGTTGTAGCACACAAATGCTCTGGATGAGAAGTCAGCTAGAAGATTATCAGATATATGAGAGTAACATTCCTATCTTTTGTGATAATACTTCTGCTATATGTTTATCAAAGAATCCTATCTTACATTCAAAAGCTAAACATATTGAGATTAAACATCATTTCATAAGGGACTATGTTCAGAAGGGTGTTATATCTTTAAACTTTGTGGATACAGACCATCAATGGGCTGATATCTTTACAAAACCCCTTGCTGAAGATAGGTTTAAGTTCATTCTGAAGAATATCAGTATGGATTTATGCCCAGAATGAGAAGATGAGAAGATCTTATGTATGGTTAAGTTCTGAAATGTGATTGGATTAGTCTTTTATAAGAAATTCTGATTTTAATCAATTAGAAGTAGTGATTCTGTTATTACTAACGTTTCATTGTCTAAGTTGATTCAGAATCTCTTTAAAAGTAAAACAGCTGTAACCGGCTTTCCAGATGGTAAACACGTGTTCACTATTTCTGGACAAGCATGCGTGCAGTTGAGGGGACGTACTTAGGTAACTGTGCTAATCACTTCTTTTGTCATAATTATCTCTCCTCACATCACGTAACATTAAATGCTATCCATCATTTCTTTTTATTTCTTTTCTTTTATATTCTTCAAACGTTTCTTTTCCCTCTTATATCTCTCTCTCTCTCTCTCTCTCTCTCTCTCTCTCTCTCTCTCTCTCTCTCTCATTCTCTGCATTTCGCATAAACCCTAGTTTATTCATCTTCAACCTAGCATTCACCATGAATCCTTCTTCAAATTCCTCTCAATAAGCATTCAACAGACAAGAGGTTACTCCACTGAAAACTTGCTCCATTCCATCAGAAATGGATGTTCTGTGTGAGTCTCCGGTGGACGTTGATGACTTGGGCGCTTTTGGATTCAAACCAGATGCAGAGTCTAAAGCTCAAGGGTGGTCGAACTATTTGAATAAGAAGGTTGGAAGGGCTGATTGGTTCCAGGTTGAGAAACAAATCTCGGGGGTCACCGACATTGATTTCAAGACGGATCTCACAAGAGACTCAAGATTCCAAGAAGTCTCAAGTCAGATCTCTTCTTTGATGCTGTTATCAACATTTATCCAAAGGAAGAAGACTTTCTTGAGATATTGGATGAAGTTAAGCATCATGTACTTGACTTCTATGTTAAGGGAAAGCCCCGTTTGAGACATTAGCTCTCTTCCTGTGAACTGTCTCTCACTTCCTCCTTGGATTCATGTATTCTCTTCCCGTAGAGCTTCTCGTCTGGACAGACATGCAGAGTTTCAAGCTTTCATGGCTAGACAAACTGAGAACAACGCAGGGATTCAATGAAAAGTTATTCTGTTTCTTTCCTTTTGTCTTTTACTTTACATCTAAATCTTTTATATTTTTTTGATGTTATGACAAAAAGGGGGAGAAATATGTGATAAATGATCTGATTAATATTATCAGTTACCGGGTAAAAAGGCCACACATTACTAACAGAACTTGCAAAGTTCTATACTTTAAGTTTTGTTGTTGCAGGAATTGAAGATCATCTTTTAAAAGCTCACCATAAGAAGCAACAAGATGAGGAAAATCAATTCTATAAAGAATCAAGCTCTTGGTTTCTTGAAGCAAGCTGAGTGCTATGAAGCTTCAGAATCAGAAGCAAGAAGGAAGAATGTTCAGATATTCTGATGATAGAATATGCTCTGAAACATTATGTCTATTTGTTCTGATACATATTATGTGGCTCTGATACACATTCTATGTTCTGACTCATTCATGCTGACTTTTGTCGTTTAGTATTGTTCTGTAACATTTCAGGATGTAGTGATGCTCTGATGATGCTCTGGTACATTCAACAATGTTCTGATACAATCTAGCATGAAGTTATGTAAGAAGAAATTCAAGCTCTGAAGCTGTCCTAATGGAAGCAAGAGTCAGAAGCTGTGAATGTTCTGAAGATCAATGAAATTCAAGTTCTGAAGCTGTCCGATGGAAGCAGGAGTCAGAAGCTGTGAATGTTCTGAAGATCAAAGAAATTCAAGTTCTGAAGCTGTCCGATGGAAGCAGAAATAAGAAGTTGTGGATGTTCTGAGGATCTAAAGAAATTCAAGTTCTGAAGCTGTCTTATGGAAGCAGAAATCAGAAGTCATGAATGTTCTGAAGATCAAGCATATGTGAACGTCTCTACTGAAATATTCAGGGAAGTATTTTATTTATAAAATTCTTCTAGTATTAATTTCAGGGGGAGATTATTCATCTCAGGGGGAGATTGTTAATCTCAGGGGGAGACATATTCACATGCTTATGCTATAGCTGTGCAAATTGTCTTTAGCCGTCTGATCTTTCTGATCGCAAATTCATATCATTTATATATGTTTTTGTCATCATCAAAAAGGGGGAGATTGTTAGAACAAGATTTGTTCTGATCAATATTCTTAGTTTTGATGATAACAAGGATATGAATTTTGTATGAGATAATGTGGTACTCTAATACACTGCAATTTCCCTTTCAGGAAATATATAAAGAGTATGCACAAATCAGCGCTCAGAAGCTTTGACTCAGAAGGTTCAGCATGCAACATCAGAACATGGTCTGGCGAGACATCAGAAGATGGTCAAAGCAGAATCAGAACATGGGTCTATGGAAGTATCAGAAGAACTTGAGTTCAGAAGTAGAAGCACTGAAGCTCTCATGGTATCACGCTCAGAAGCACTTCAAGGTCAGAAGACAAGAAGATGCTTTGCACCAAGCTGTTTGACTATGATGATATTCAAACGTTGTATACAAAAACATCAGATCAGAAGCAAGTACAAGATGGCAGGCTACGCTGACTGACAAAAGGAACGTTAGAAGCTATTAAAGGCAACGTCAGTAGACACAGCGTAAACAAGGCTCGAGGTAGTTGACAAAAGTGTGAAACATTAAATGCAATGCTGTACGGAATACGCAAAGCATTAAATGCTCCCAACGGTCATCTTCTCAAGTGCCTATAAATATGAAGTTCTGATGAGAAGCAAGGTTACCAATTCTGAACGAACTTATTATGAAAAACTTGCTGAAACGTTGTTCAAATCAAAGCTCACAAACTTCATCTTCATCAAAGCTCACTACATTGCTGTTGTAATATATTAGTGAGATTAAGCTTAAACTTTAAGAGAAATATCATTGTTGTGATTAAAGCTTTTCAAAAGCATTGTAATACTCTTAGAATTGATTACATTAATTTGTAAGTAACTAGAGTGATCAAGTGTGATCAGGATACTCTAGGAAGTCTTAGCTTGTGTCTAAGCAGTTGTAACTAGAGTGATCACGTGGTGGTCAGGATACTCTAGAAAGTCTTAGCTTGTGTCTAAGCATTTGTTCCTAGAGTGATCAGGTTGTGATCAGGATACTCTAGAAGACTTAGTCGTGGGCTAAGTGGAAAACCATTGTAATCTGTTGAGATTAGTGGATTAAATCCTCAGGTGAGGTAAATCACTCCAAGGGGGTGAACTGGAGTAGTTTAGTTAACAACGAACCAGGATAAAAATAACTGTGCAAATTGTTTTTATCGTTCAAGTTTTTAGACTACACTTATTCAAACCCCCCCTTTCTAAGTGTTTTTCTATCCTTCACAAAGCAACAGCAATCGCAGAATCGTTTCTTCCAGCCATTTCAACTAGACACTGCAACAGAAACACAGTTAGATAACGAGATTTAACAATGCTCGATTTGTTAGCGACTCAACTACTTGGTCGGACGGACCAACCTGCTCTGATACCAATTGTAACACCCCACTTTCCCATATCGAAAATAAACGAATTATAAATACATAAATAATCAGAGTACTGCAAGTAGGATGTCACATCTTCGAACAATTCACAAAACATCACTGTATTTAATAGTTTTTCATTAAAAAAATAGAATTTCTAATACTGCAGCGGAATTCAAACAGCTTATTAGTTCTTTTGGCACCACGTCCCCAACAATAAATTATATCCACTAAACAGGTGGTCCAACAATGATGTCAAATTCAAGATACGTAACAATTTAACATTTAACTGAAAACAGAACAAAACATGGCGTATCCCAACATCCCCGTGTTACGTATCAGAGCGACTCCTAAGACTCGATCAGGTAACACTCGAAAATCCAAGCACTACTCTAGTACCTGGTTATCTGTACTCCCGAAGAAGCACAAACACAACAACAGAAAAGGGGTGAGAATTACATTCAATAAATATACGGTGAAATATCACATGGTTAAGGAGTAGTATCTACACCATGCATAAACACAAACATAAACCGATTCTCACACCATTATTCACACAACAATATTAATACATGACATTTACAATCAATCAGATGAATGAAAATGCAACTATCAACTCTACATGCATGTGGTACCAACAGAGCATAAGCCCTCAACAGTTTCCATTATCTTGGAGGCAATAACAAGGCATAAGCCTTCAACAATTGCCAATACATGCCAACAACAGAGCATAAGCCCTCAACGACATATGTTTACAATATGGACATCCAATCAACACAATTCAACAATACAACGCCTCATCCTTCAACTCATTTCCATTTAGGCTATCACCAACTCAACAACATGCAACTATAATTTCATTATCTTGTAATTACATTCACAACAATCAACATAAACTTATCACAATATTTTATGTCCAAAGTATAACTTTTACAATCTCTCTATGTTTACCTAAGTCCTACAATTTAAGGAACTCAGAAAGGTATTCGTCTTACTCAAGAATAAGAAGAAAATCACAAAAATGGAAGATTCTGCACACTAGCGTAACCATACGCGTACCGCTAAGCCCTACGCGTATACCCCCTTGCCCATACGCGTATCATACGCGTATCACCAGAATCAGATTTGCACTAAAACTCCTCCATACGCGTATCACCTTATAATACGCGTATGACCTCTCTTCCATACGCGTACCATTCGCATTCCTCCAGGAGGTTGTACTATACTGGGACAGGGCTACGTATCATACGCGTATAGCCCTTTGGGTGTGTCCCTCATACGCGTATGGACCCAACCCATACGCGTACCATACGCAAACTGACAGGAAAACTGTCTTTCCAAGTCTGCATTCGCACCAGTTCGTTCTCACTCGTTTTCATCACTTCCAGTCTGCGATTTCAGGTCCAAAACATCATATTTTCACCTATTAACTCACACCTTTCATCTAGATTCATTAACCTGTTATGCTACATAAATTTTAACATGATAACAACTCAATTCCTACTCATCAAATTGGACAATTTTACATTCAGATTCAGTTCCTCTGATGAACACAACAACAACTCAACCAACATTCAAAACCACACCATAATTCATCAATCCAAAACAGAATTTCGTCCATAATCATACAATACTCATTAGTCATGAAGAACAACATACAAGACAAATCAATTCACACATCAAAGAAGGGATCAAACATATCAGTTATGAAACCTAAGAGGGAAAGGAACCCTCACTACCCTCTCATGTTGTAATCACCATTTAAAGAACCCATTCTCCCCCTTACCTTAGGATTGAGCTTTGATCCTTCAACAATGGTGGAAATCTCCTTTCTCTCTTGCCCTAGCCTCTTTCTTTGTTTCTACGTTCTTCACAATTTTGCCAAAAGAAACTATTCCTTCTAATTTTCCTTATTTTTATTAATCTCTTACTAATCTTTAATTTGCTAATGGGCTTTCTACACACCCTCCCAATTACTAATCACTACTTGGCCCAAATAACTAATTAATCATTTTTACTACTTATATTTAATTATTAAACTAATACAATAATAATTAAAATATCAATTTAAGCACCAAATACACCAAATAACTACGTAATAAAATAAATATAAAAAATTGGGGCGTTACAATTAGTGCATTGCATATGTTTGTCTTGAATAAATTATTTTGCTATCACTCATTTTAAATTATGTCTTTACTTTGCATATGCTTTGTGATATTCAACTCCTTCTAAGCTGTAAGCCTTTTAAGGGAGGATGACAAAAATGATACCGCAACCTCATACAGTGTGCTTTTGAACAGACTATGCTGACGATGTACAAGCATTGTTTCAATTCCTAAATAGTGGAGATATAAGGATTTTAATCCCTCGTCAACCCCTTTGAGCCTAAGGTGTAGGAGTTTTCTTTCACGCGCAAATTGAAACCCTTTAATCATAACTTGGGGCAGGGTAGTTACTCAGTTAACTCAATTATACCAGCTGTTGTTTATACAAATAATGATGGGTTCCCGCAACTAGTAAGCCATGCAGTCAATATCCACCAAAAAGAAAAAGCTATTAAGTCAAAACCTATGAAGGAGACTTATTAAAAATCGAAACATCCCGCTGACTGTAACCTCAAAATAAATAGTTCAGGCAAAAGTTAGGGATAACAAAATCAATGTCAAAAAGAGGTCGCTGCGAATCTCCGACAAAAGAAAAAAAAAGAAGAAGAAGAAAATATTACAAGAAGTATGACTGCCTGTTCAAATAAACTGCTGCGCTTAAACCATCATCAAATGTCAATGTTACGACTTCAAAGCTCTGCTAAGGCGTAAACGCAAAATTAACTGAGCATAGGATCGAAGAACATCACGAAGATTGTGATGGGTACAAATAAATTTTGAACTGTTATCCTTTGTTTCTTAAAATCGTGAACCAAGCCACGTTACAACCCTTGAAAGTCCTAACTGAAGCATGGATAGTTCGAAAGCATACTGTCACCAAAAGGGTATCCTGACTCCTTAAGATTTGCCATAAATGTTGAGTTGATATCCTGTTTTTACAAACATCACGTTTTTATAAATATTACGTTTTTACATCTTCTGTTTTAATGCTTTCAAAAAAATCAAGACAAACATATGCATTGCATCTCATGAATTCATTATTAAACATATTCTGCTACATAATTTCAAGTGTTAGCATCAGAAAGAATCTGCACAGGGTATGACTAATGACTAAAAGTCATCCCGACAGACGAAACCACCTCGATAACAACATCTCTTATAACTGACTTAGTTGATTAGAAGTCAATGAATACAAGGGGCATGACATGCTTTGACCAGTCAATCTGGGGCAATCAGGCCAAGATTCAGAGAATCTCTCAGAAGCATCAACAATCAGGGGCATACACCCAAGTGGGTCCGAAGCTACTTCCCGGTCAGTCAGGGGCATCATACTAAGTACTAGGGGCATGTCACCCATAGTACACATCTCATAAGGTCCTCGCGAGGTGAATCTCTTCAAAGTCCCTAATAGCTGGGGCAAAGCTATGCAGGGCATGTTCAACACTTCGATCAATACTCATTGGTGTTTTCCAATCAATACGAGTCTAGGAATGGTAAGTGCTATAATCACTGGGGGCAACGTTCAAGACATCCATATCTTCCCACAAAGCCGGTTTCACAGGATCATATCCCCACAGAGTAATCATTAAGAAAATACCTTCAAATATTCTCGTCCCAACAAAGACTTAGTTCCTTAACAGAGTTTTACATCTTCGACACTGCCGATTCCCCGACTCTTTTCTCTTCTCCAAACAAAGTTATTCATCTCTCTTATCCCCAGTCAGGGTACATCAAGATCAATCATTCAAATGGCTCTCATACCCAAGCAGAATCCAAAAATCCCCAGCTAAGTATCCTCGGGTTCTGTATTCTCCACAATAGTCAATGACTTATTTTCCCCGCCAGACGCTGCTACAATCTTCTATCATTATTAGCAAACATTTTGCATTCATACATCATACGCCTCATGGCACACACATAACATATATACGCCTCATGACATATGCATACCATCTCATTCATTTCAAAAATAAACATTACAATACATGCATCACGATGTTGCATAAAATTAATACTGCTTTTTCAGTCTATTCCTACAAACCAAATGAATAGTATCTTCTAGATATAGTGTAGAGATAATCAAGTCAACGATTTAATTTTGGCGCTCATTCAAGACAGAGATTTAGTTCTAACACTTAATTTTGGATATCTTCCAAAGATAGTTTAGAGATAATCAAGACCAGAATTTAATTCTGACACTTAATTTTGGATATCTTCCAAAGATAGTTCAGAGATAATCAAGACCAAGATTTAATTCTGATACTTATTTTTGGATATCTTCCAAAGATAGTTCAGAGATAATCAAGACCAAGATTTAATTATAACACTTAATTTTGGATATATTCCAAAGATAGTTCAGAGATAATCAAGACCAAGATTTAGTTCTGATACTTAGTTCCGGGTATTCTCTAGAGATAGTTCAGAGATAATCAAGATAGAGATTTAATTCTGATACTTAGTTCTGGGTATTCTCCAGAGATAGTTCAGAGATAATCAAGACAGAGATTTAATTCTGATACTTAGTTTCGGGTATTCTCCGTGAATAGTTCAGAGATAATCAAGAGACTTAGATCTAATTCTGTCACTACGAACAGTGCTGGTATGATCGACCTCCAACAAATACTTCTCAATACAAAGGATTCAGTCTAACGTATGACTCATCCTAAGATGCAACCTGCCGCACGGTGCATTCTAACAACTATCAACACAGAGGATCCGGTCTAACGCACGACTCATCCTTCAGCCTAACGCACGACTTTCCAAACATCTACTGACGCAATTGGATTCAGTCTAACGCACGACCCATCCTCCAGCCTAACGCACGGCTTTCCAGACATCTACCGATGCAATTGGATTCGGTCTAACGCACGACCCATACTTCAGCCTAACACACGGCTTTCTAGACATCTACCGATGCAATTGGATTTGGTCTAACGCACGACCCATCCTCCATCCTGACGCACGACTTTCCAGACATCTACCAATGCAATTGGATTCGGTCTAACGCACGACCCATCCTTCACCCTAACGCACGACTTTCCAGACATTTATCAAATGCAAATTAGATTCGGTCTAACGTACAACCCATCCTTCAGCCTAACACACGGTTTTCCAAACATCTAACAGTGCAAACTGGACCCAGTCTAACGTACGACTCGTCCTAAAAAGTATAGCCTAACGTACGACTTACTTTGACGCTTACCAATACGATGGATTCATTCCAACGTACTCCTCCTCCTAAGTATATCCTTTAGAAACAGTCTAACGTACAACGTATTCTGACCCTCAAGTCTATCAAGCCAGATGGCATCTTTAAGCCCATCTTATACATCTTTCTAGCAACATCGGATGGCATCTTCAAGCCCATCCCCGATAACTTTCTATCAAATCCAGATGACATCTCTAAGTCCACCTCCATAAAAAGTCCCTGCATCAGCAAGGGCAAATTTCTTGGTATTCTAGTGTTCAATCCTCTTCTACCTTCAGATTCCGACAGGAACACAAGCCAATCTACATCCTCAGGTTTAAGAAGATTGAACAGGGGCAACTGTCATACCCCAAAATTTGCCCACCATATTCAAATATTCAAATAATTTCAAAATTGGGTTTTTTATAAAATTTTGAGGTCATTCACATTGACGTCTTGAATTTTATAAATATTCGATTCAAAGTCTATTTTAAAATATAATAGTTTACTCTTAAATTATTTATATTTTAATAAATAGAAAATGTCCGTCTATGCTTCATACCTTTTTAACTGGCTTTTTAATTCAAATAAATAACTTAGCACAATTGGTAAGAAGGTAAGGCTTGTGGGTACAAGGTCCAGGGTTAGAATCTCACTTCTAACATTTTTTCCATCTTTTTATTTTGTTACTAACTTTATTTTTTATTATTTATTTATCGCAAAATTGTCTTTTTTATTAATTAAATTGAATTTTCGTTTTTTTATTTTAATCAATTTTCAAAAATATTAATTCTCCATTTAAATCTTGATTTCATGTTTTTTTAGTCAAAAAAAATCCAAAATACAAAAAATATTTAAATTAATTTTAATCCATTTTTATTTTAGGATAGTTTCTATTAAATTGATCAAAATAATTATAATTTGAAGATCAAATCAAATTTGATTTCAAATTTTAATTATTATTGATAATTGTCATCAAATTATAATTTTATTCTATTTTTAGTTTACCTAATTTCTTCACTACAAAAAGAGGACTTCGGGAACCCTTATTTCCCTCTCCATTTACAAAAACTCTTCTAATGCTAACCTATTCTCACTCTCACAACTAACACATATGCATCAAGTAGACCAACACCACTTTGTTCAATTATTTTGCAGGAAATTCAATGAAAAGAAGGAGCACAATGTCGGTGTTTTCCCCGATCTCGCAACTATCCATTACCACCTTTCAAAAGCACAAACCTGCAGATTTTTAATTTAACCTTCAGCCACTCTCTATCATAACTCGTCACTAATCATTGTTTTGAGGAAGGGAAAAAATAAGAACAAGCAATTGGGAGGATGAAAACCGTTACAGCGTCGCTGCAAAACCGGCATGGTTTCTGCTATGAGGATTCACCAATCGAATTCAAACAAAAATATTCCAGAGACAAATTCACAACACAATTTGAAGCCAAGGCAATTCTGCGATTTCAAATCGGATCGAATATTTTCAAGCAACATCGTAACTTCACGACCTGTGCTTCAACAAGCATCCGAACACAACGATATCGCAACGAAAGGAAATTACACACAGAAATCAGCTTTCAACCTTTTCAGTACATGTTCAATCCAACAACGAAGCCACCGTCAACCACAGCTTCCTCAAACGCCCGCAAATCCATAACCGCAACAACAACGCGCGTCATTGCAAGAGCACCACGCGATTCGTACCAGGCCTTCAATTCAGCTCCGATTTAAATTCACAACAAGACGCATCGGATTCTTCACGTACACCACCACTACACCGATTCTGCAACTCACCAAACAAACTTCATCCAACGATCGAAGCTGAAACAAGATCAGTACCGATTCATCACACGCAACGGCGAGTTCCAGACGAATTGAATAGCACATGGTGGTTGTGTTAATCCAAGACAAACAGAAGAAAGTGAACAGTTCGATACATAGGATGTAGCGCCACCGTTAGTCCTCCTTAGGATGCCGCCAACCACCAGATTGGGGTAATTTTTGATTCCCTTTCATCAAATTCTTGTTGCCAATTTGTTGCTTGTATTGTGCTGATTATAAATCCCATCCAATTGATTGATTATGTGTCCATATGCCATTCAATTTAGTGCTGAGATGTTAGGTTTTCTGTGTGAGTTGAATATTGCACCCTATCTTTGGTTTTATTTTTTGAATAATAGTTTTCTTTAATGGTTTCCTTTTTCTTTTAATTGACATAAAAATATAAAGATATTTTGTGTTAGATTTAGACTTTATTTTCGCATATTAAAATATAAAATTGTGTTTCTTAATTTTAATTTTTTTTAGATTTTTCTTTTGTTAATTATGATTAATTGTTAATATTTCTTTATTATTATTCACGCGTCATCTTATTTATATTCGTACTACCATTTTCTTGTTTTTGCGAGGTACTGCCATCGTGAGCATTGGACTGTTTTGTAGACATTCATAGCTTGTGCACATTCTTGCATCCAGGGTTAACCAGATTGATTAAAGCTCAAACTTTGTGGTAACCCTAAACTTATCATCTATTTAATTATTTCTTTTATTGTGGTTTGCCCACAAGCCCTTTTGCCTAATTATGTAACTGCTCCGAGGTTGTAATAGTAATTAGGGTTTAATTTTGCTGTTTTATTTTTCTGCTATGGTTAGTAATCCTAGGGAATGCAAGCCTGCTAAATAACTTAGATCGCTAATTACAAGATAAAATAACTGAACTGAACCACATGATTGTGCCACACACACCTTTTATGGTAACCCCTTTTTTTTGGTGCCTGTTGCCTGTTGCCTTTCCAGTGCAGGATAGTCAAGTCCCTCGAATACGAGGACACCTCAGCAATGTTGCCCTCAGTTCATTCTTGTCACAAAAGATCATAAGTCCCAATGATGCTGCCTTCGATTCGGTTATATGATCTCGTCCCTCGAGGTTGCCTACGATGATGTGATAGTCCCTTTCGATTATTGCTGAGGTGTCCTCTTGGTTGCCTAATAATTATGACTATTATGATCCTTCCCTTAGACTACCTTCCCCCCTATGGTAGGGACAGTCTTATGGCGAACGATAATTGTGACAACCCTTCAACCTCCAAATAAAATGACTTCCTACCCTCTTATGGTATGGATAGCCCTGAAAGGATAAAAGAACTCTTTTACAATGTCAAGGTAATTTTCCCCTAATTGCTTTGCTCTCGCTTAAATCTTTTTCTTACACTTTTTCATAAACCTTCAAAAAGGCTACGCTCATTTACAAGCTAAAGTCCTTATTTCCTCTTCTACACATTTCTAAACTTTTGGTTACAAAAGAGAAAAGCAATTAAGAGCCCATGGAAAACCATGGATACAAAGGGTGCCTTACACCTTCCCTTTGTATAAATTACCCCACCCCCCGAACTCAAAATTTCTTTTAAAAGTTTTTTCCTGTTCTTTTAGCCTTTCTATTAATTTGGATAAAATAAAAGTCGGTGGCGACTCTTGCTTACCGCGACATTTCAATAAAGTCAGTTCACCGTATTATACCTCCATTGAGTCCTATTTATAGGATTCTTTCCATTGTAGTTAGGGGAAACAACATACCCTTTCGACCCCCATCCTTCTCCGGGACTTTCACCTCTATTTCGTGATCAAGTATCTTTCACTTTGGCCTTTCCCCCTTTTTGATTCACTGGTTTCACCCGCTTCTCTTGAGGGGTGTCTGATGGAGGACGAAAGGTATTCGGTCGAGGCTGTTGGAACTGCCTCTTGTATTCCTCATTGCGTCGAGGGACCCCTTTCTTATCGAACACAAACCTTGGAATGGATAATTTCTATCTTTCAAAATTATTCCTTCTCACATCCTCATATTCCTCAGTGGCCTTCTCATCATCCACAGCATTACATTTTGGGCACAACTTGGCCTTCGATTCTCTTACTCCACATTCTCCAGAAAGTCATCCAAATCCTTATCAGCTTGAGGATAAACAGCTTGTAGCCCTTCTTTGTCCAAACCATTGTTAGTTCCATGTTTTTATGGTTGGCATTAATTTTGCTAAAACATGGTGTAATACGGTGGGAGAACTGACTTTTAAAATGTGCGGATAGCAAGAATCGCCACCGAATTTTATTTTATCCAATTAGAAAGGGCAAAAAGAATAGAAAAGACCTTTGAAAGATTTTGAGTTCAGGGGGTAGGCTATACAAAGGGAAGGTGTAAGCACCCTTTGTATCCATGGGCTCTTAATTACTTAGCTCACTTTGATTTACTTTGAATTGTTTGAAAGCGCGGTGTGTGTTTAAAAAAACATTTTGAAAAGAGCTTTAACTTTGTAATGATCTTCGTACAAATGTATACAAAGTGTAGTCTTTAAAAATAGTTTTGAAAAGGAGGTGTGAAAAGCATTTTGTTTGAATCAATTGTGATCAAGCAGTTAAGAGCTACCTACCCTAAGTTTAATGTCTTTCTTTTTCTTTAAGTCTTTCGTTAAGGAAAGAGACTATCCACACCATTAGTTAGTGGGAAGTCCTTTCAATGGATGTATTCGGGACATCGAGGGTCATCGTATAGTCATAGGGCTATCCATACCATAAAGAGGGTACGAAGTCTATGCATTAAATGAGAATAGTCATAGAGGCAACAAGTAGGGATACCTTAGCAATCGAAGGGACTATCATCAGTTATCGAGGGACAAGATCATTTATATCGTAGGCAACTCGAAGGGACTATGATCTTTATGATGATTTTTGAATAGAAGGCAACAGGCTAAGGTATCCCTACATTCGAGGGACTTGACTATTTAATTGAAAAGGTGAGTGTGTGAGCAAAAAGTGATTGATTAATTTAATCCTGAAAATTAGGGTTATTCTAGGTTGATTTTAGTCTTGCCATACAATCCTATTAATTTCTAACAGTTATATCAGTAGAAATTAAACCTAAAACTATTACAAGGCTTTGAGGCTGTTACGTAATAGAAATTGTGCGAAAAATAATTCTAATTATTATTACATCCTCTAAACAGATACAAAAATAAGACAGGATAAACTCAAGGAAATCGAGAAGTAAAGATGAAGGAGGAGAGAATAAAAAATAAAAATAAAAGGGTTAAAGAAAAAACCTAAATTGCAAATCCTAAATTAAAACAATTAATAATTGGTTAGAAACCTAATTAATTAAGTTTAGTAAAAAAACCTAGTGGGTAAAAACCTAAAAACAGTTAATGGATAACACCTACCTAACACACGCCTTAGGGTTTCTAGGATTTTCTATGATTTTTGAAGTTAAGGCTAAACCTAATTGTACACCTAAAATTAATTAATTATTGGTTAGAAACCTAATTAATTAAGTCAGCGAAAAACCTAATTCTGACTAAATTAAACCTAATTATTTAATTACTAAATTATTAAATTAATTAACCTAATTAAAATTATAAACCTAATTATTTAACCTAAAATTAATTGATTATTATTAAGTTAATTAACCTAATTTAAATTATTAAAGAAAAACCTAAATTAAAATTATAAAATAAAAACCTAAATTAAATCTAAATTAAAACCTAAATAAAAAAATAAGTGTAGTAAAAAAAAGAAAACAAAAAGAAAAAAAGGTTTATATGAATAAAAATAATTTTTTTTGGAAAACCTGGCGCGTGATCCTATGTGACACGTTTCTGTTGGACCTTGTTGCACCTTCGTATCCAGGAACGTTAGATCTAGTGAGAGGATGATCAGACGGTTGGAGGTGTTAGAACATGAAATGATTCTGATCAATATTTCTAGTTTTGATGATAACATTATATATTAATTTTGTATAAGACAATGTGGTACTCTAATTATTTATGTTTTCCATTTCAGGAAAAGACAAAAAGAGTATGCACAAAATCATCATTCAGAAGCTCTGACCCAGAAGATCTGGATGGCCTCATCAGAACATTGTTTGGAAGACATCAGAAGATGGTCTTAAGGAAATCAGAACATGGTCTTGAAGGCATCAGAAGATGGCAGTCAGAAGCAAGGATTTGAAGATCTGATGGTATCACGCTACAAAGAACTTCTAAAGTCTGATGACTGAAGTTGCATCTACACCAAGGCTGAGGACTGTGATATTCAAACATCTTTCTAATAGTCTAAGTCCAGAAGCAAGTACAAGATGAAAAGGCTACAACGTCAAATCTGTCTGATTGACAAAAGGAACTTTAGAAGCTACAAAAGGCAAAGTCAGCAAAAGCAGTTGAAGCATGGCTCGAGGTAGTTGACAAAAGAGTGAAATATTAAATGCAGCAGTGTACTATTCACGCAAAGAATTTAATGCTACCCAACAGTCACATTTCTCATTGCCTATATAAGAGAAGTTCTGATGCTGAAGCAGCTAACATCGCTCGCTCTAAGTACTATTACGCTGCCAAAGCGCTATCACACAAAAACAGAAAAGAACTTCATCTTTAACCTCACAACCTATAATATCTTAGTGAGTGTTAGAACTTAATCTTGAGAGAAAAATCACTTGGTGATTATAGCTTATTAAGAAGCACTTTTAATCTCTTGTAACATTGTTTACTTTTGTAAAAGGAAATTTCTAGAGTGATCAAGTTGTGATCAGTATACTCTAGAAGACTTAGAAGTTGTCTAAGTGGAGAACCATTATAATCAAGGCTGATTAGTGGATTAAATCCTCAGTTGAGGTAAATCACTCTGTAAGGGGTGGACTGGAGTAGTTTGGTTAACAACGAACCAGGATAAATATATCTGTGTGATTAATTTTTATCTGTCATTTTTAGAAACAACCCTTATTCAATCCCCCCTTTCTAAGTGTTTTTCACTCCTTCAAGAGGAACAAGGGTGCGTCGTACATGCGTAAGCGAGAAGCACCAGATCATTAAGGAAACACACGCGCTAACATTTTTGAATCCAGCCAATAACGAAGCGCCACGGCATCGTCTCCCAACTTGCGCCCGTTGCCTTTGCCTCTACCTACGGACAAACCGTCGCCAAAGCCCTTTACCTACGGATTTGTCCGTAGCTACAACACCTTCAAATAAAAAACAACAAAATACACACAAGAAATTTGACATAGGATCATGGATCGATTGTATTCAATCCCATGAACACGATGGTGGTCTCGGTTTCCTCCAATTTTGTCTAAATCGCAAAACCCTAAATTAAAGCTTTGAAACCTAACAATGGTGAATTCGTGTAACTTCATTCAAACTCCACCAAACTATCTAGAAGGCTTGCAAATGTGATTAGAAACACAAATATGCAATCAAAACACATGTATGATGCATAAATTATACGAGTCCATTCTAAATAGAAAGTGACAAACCGTGACGAACTGGGTGCGATTCTGAGTGCTTTAGCCTTGGGGAATGATTGGAACTCCTTCAGTGATGTCTCACGAATGTATTTGGATCCTCAAAACGCCTTGAATCAAGCCCTAACTCAAAAAACCAGTTTGACTTTCTTGTAGTTTTTTAAAGAATGGTTAGCGTTCTTGGAGGCCAGAAATCCGTCTCTTGAGCATCTGAATCAATTGTGTACTTATAGAGGAATGAATTAGGGTAACAATTTTGGACTGAATCTCTTTGAATCCATGATTGGGAAATTGATTGGAATATGGCTTGAAAACCTTCTAAATTTGGCCAAATATGATCTCAATCTTTGCAAACTTGAGGAGCGTGAAATTCAATCAAATATATTGCCTAATTGGTGATTGAATCTGAGTGGAATGCTCTCTCAAATCAAATCTTTGCTTACTATCTTAATTATTTGATTTATATTGTTTTAAATGAATGAAATTCAATGTAAAATCAAATAATCATCACAAATTAGTGGCTTGGGATTTGATCGCTTTGATGAGTTGAGGAACAAGATTGGATCAAAAAAGATTGAGCCCTTTTGCAAGAAAATCCATGTTGGCCCTTATTTGATTCATGTGTTTCTTCAAAAATTTGTCAACTTCAACAAGTCATAACTCCTTCAATATTTATCATATAAAGGTGTTATAGGACTTTTTGGAAAGTCCAAGACGTCCTCTACAAGCCCCTTTGGAACCTTTTTTACAGTTGAAGATTTCATGTTGATGATATTGGCTTTGACAAAAACTGCTTTTGGTTGACTTCCAAAGTGACACGTAATGTTTTGGCTTATATCTCCCAAATGAAGCATTTTTGGCCTTGCTCTATGAGAGACAAAGTTGTAGAGAATTGAATTTAATTCAAAATGAGCTTTGGAGTATGACAGCTGCCCCTGTTCAATCTTAAACCTGAGGATGCAGATTGACTTGTTTGCCTATTGTAATCCGAAGGTGGAAGAGGATTGAACACTAATACCCTGAAATTTGTACTTGTTAATGTGGGAAATAATGCTTGGAAATGGGCTTACAGATGCCATCTAGGTGTTGATATAATGTTGTCAGGGATGGGCTTAGAGATGCCATCTGGTTTTTGATAATATGAAAGTTAGAATGAGTCGTACGTTAGCCTATATCTGAACTTGGTGTGTTGAGGGGTGTTTGTCAGAGATGGGCTTGCAGATGCCATCTAACAGGGAATGTCAAAATTGGTCGTGCACTAGACCGTGTCTGAAGACCCTTCATACCCTTCTTCATTACCTTGCCACTAAAAATTGTTAGAACAAGATTTGTTCTGATCAATTATCTTAGTTTTGATGATAACAATAATATGAATTTTGCTTAAGATAATATGGTACTCTAATCCAATGCAATTTCCTTTTCAGGAAATATATAAAGAGTATGCATAATTCAGCGCTCAGAAGCTTTGTCTCAAGGGTTCAGCATGCAACATCAGAACATGGTCTGGCAAGACATCAGAAGATGGTCGAAGCAGAATCAGAACATGGGTCTATGGTAACATCAGAACATGGTCTGGCAAGACATCAGAAGATGTTCTATCCACTCTCTATCCAAATGTCAAGAAAACAAAAAGCGTCAAGGATTTGAGAGATGTCTACAAAATCTGGACAAAGATCATTCTTGGGTGTTTCTACCATAGGAAAGGAACACATGCCTCGGATTTCATCAGTAATGAGCAAAGGTATATTCTTTATTGCATTGCCACTAGGAAGAAGGTTGATGCGATCTACATCATCTTCAACCATTTGTGGAAAGCAGTAAAGGATTCCAGAAACGCTTTCAGAGAAAAAGGTGGAACAATCATTCCTTTTGGAAGGATTATTTCAAATCTTCTGGTGCATTCAAAGATTGTTGAAAGCTTGGAATCTGAAGGTATTGTGAAAGACCTTGCTGTCACATCTGGGGCTTGTCTGAATGCATTCACTTTGAAGAAGATGAAAGTAATTAAGACTATCAGTAAGACTCCTCAACCTCTTACTGATACAAGAATCAGAAGAGCACCTGTTCTTGCTGAGTTTGAAACTTTCTTCAACTGTGAGGTACCTGTAGTCAAAACTAGGTATCTGTTATCACAAGAAGAAAATAAATATCTCAAAAATCAAGAGAAGGGTGCTCCAATGAAAATAAATAAGAAGAAGGAAGAAAGGACTAAAAGAAAGCATGATTATCCTTCTGCTGTCTCTAAGAAACAAGATGTTTCTAAAGAGGTCATTGCAAAGGTTGCTAAGTCTGTCTCTGATGAGTTTGAGAAGAAAGGGAAAGAAGCTGTTGAGAAGAAGAAAACAAGAAAAAGGAAGATGATTCTTCAAGAGTCTAATGAAGAAAATGTCTCTCAAGAGGCTGAGAATCAACCAGAAGTTCTGGCATATGTCAGAAGGAAAGAAATCTCTAGCGGCAAAGCAAAGATTATTGAAGAGCCGAAGAGTAAGAAGCAGAAGAAGACTGAGGATGTGGCCAAAGCTTTTCTGAGAGGTTCCAAAGGTATATGCATTTCTGAACCTGATTCTGTTCCTGCTGTTCGTTCAGAAGTTGCACCAATAGAGGTTGTCCCTACACCTGAACCAGAAAAAGCCACATCAGAATCACCTGTCTTTGTCCATGTTCTTACACCTCCATCTTCTCCTATAACCATTCCTTCCTCTCCACCTACCATAAATCCTGTTCTGGATATACCACCCCTTCAAACTCTCTTTCCATCTCAACCTTCTCCCAATGCCACCTTTGAACATACTCCCTCCACCTCTCAAAACAATCTTTGTGATTCTCCTCATCCAACCTCTGCATCACATGAGCAGCTGCTCCGTGATTGCAACTACACTCCCAAGCCTCGTCCTGAAGCTGAAGTGGTAGTGTTAGATTCTGATACTGAAGCAGAATCTTCTTATAGGTTGGATAGAGAACCTCATCCGTACTTCACTTCCAACCCTGCCTTTTCAAAAACCCAAATAAAATTCCGCCCTGTATATCCTATTGGTGTAGTTTTTGAAAAAATAAAGAGGAATCTCAGAAGTATCTTTGATACTCTCAGAATTGCTGAAAGCTCTGGATTGAATGATGTTGCTATGCGGAACTTCTGGAGGATCTTTCGCAGAGAATCAGATGCTCTGTTTTTAGAACTTCAGGAAGCCTGTGTGGCTGCTGCCCCACGACCTCGTGGAATTCTAAGGAATTATGAAGACTTCTGGTTTGCTAGTCTCAAAGGAAGACATCTGTTGGAAGAGAAGCCCTTCTTGGATGAGATGGAACAATTAAGACTGGCTGCTGAAATGGAAGCAAATCCATGCAGGGATATTGTTATCTTTATTCCTGATTATCCTGTTCTGCTCGGAGACTTCAAGACTCTCTTTGACTATCTGAGGGAAAACCCTTCTGAGAAAGACCCAAGCTTGGTCATTCCAGAAGTTGTTAACCCACCAGAAATTGAAGGTCCTTCTGCTCCCAGGAATCTAGCTGCCATTCTTCAGGCACTTGAGAATGGAGACTCGGAAATTCCTGCTGCAGAATATGGAGATGCTTCTATACAAGAAGCAGATGCTGAAGATCATGTTGCTGAATCAGATCCTGTTGAGGAAATCCCTGCAAATGATCTATCCATGGAAGCTACAGATCAAGTTGCTATTCCTGTGATTGAAAGCGGTGAAGCTTCTTCTGATGAATCTTCTCGTCTTGCAAGGACTCTGGAAGAAATTCAGAAGAGACAGGATGAGCAAAGCTCACTCAATGCTGAGTTTAGAACTTTCATGGTGAGGCAAGATGGACACAACAATGAGGTTCAAGAGATGCTGGCCAAGATCTTGTCAAGGCTAGGGCCATCTTAGATTGAGTCTGTGTTGTTTCTTTCTTTTCGTTGCATCTGTTTTTTTTGTGCATCTGATCTTACTTATCCTCATGTACTTCTGTACCTGATGTTTGAACTTCAATGAAATCATCTTCCTCCTCTGTGTGTCTCTTTTTGTTTGTCTCTGAATCTTTTCTGTTTTTTGATGATATGACAAAAAAGGGGGAGAAGATAAATGATAAATGATTTGATTAATCTATCAGTTGCTGGGTAAAGCTCCCACACATTTACTAACAAGAACTGATTAATCTATCAGTTGCTGGGTAAAGCTCCCACACATTTACTAACAAGAACTGCAAGTTCTATATGGTTTAGGTGTTTTGCAGGTATAAAGAAGTGAAGAGAATCTTCAAAGCAAACACAAGAAGCAAAACCATAAGAAGTGTTATTCTGTAAAAAGAATAATCTATCAGTTGCTGTCAAGCTTCAGAAATCAGAAGCAAGAAAGAAGAATGAATCAGAAGCACTGATAATAGAATTTGATCCATATTTGTCTATTTGCTCTGACAAAATTCTATTTGCTCTGATACATTATTTTAGCCTATATGGCTCTGATACATATCATGTGTTCTAATATACATTTTATGTTCTGACTCGTTCATGCTGACTTTTGTCGTTTAGTTTTTGTTCTGTAACATTTCAGGATGTAGAGATGCTCTGATGATGCTCTGGTACATTCAACAATGTTCTGATACAAATCTAGCATGAAGTGATGTTGGTAGAAATTCAAAGCTCTGAAGCTATCCGAGGGAAGCAGAAATCAGAAGCTGTGAATGTTCTAAAGATCCAAAAAACTCAAGTTCTGAAGCTGTCCTAAATGGAAGCAGAAATCAGAAGCTGTGAATGTTCTGAAGATCAAAGAAATTCAAGTTCTGAAGCTGTCCTAAATGGAAGCAGAAATCAGAAGCTGTGAATGTTCTGAAGATCAAAGAAATTCAAGTTCTGAAGCTGTCCTAGATGGAAGCAGGAATCAGAAGCTGTGAGTGTTCTAGGGATCTAAAGAAATTCTAGTTCTGAAGCTGTCCCAAATGGAAGCAGAAGTCAGAAGCTATGAATTCTCTGAAGACAGAAGCCTATGTGATCGTCTCTACCGAAATAATCAGGGAAGTCTTTTATTAAAGTTCTTCGAGTATTTATTTCAGGGGGAGATTATTTATCTCAGGGGGAGATTGTTAATCTCAGGGGGAGACATATTCATATGCTTATGCTATAGCTGTGTAATTTGTCTTTTGCCGTCTGCTCTTTCTGATCGCAAATTCATATCATTTATATATGTTTTTGTCATCATCAAAAAGGGGGAGATTGTTAGAACAAGATTTGTTCTGATCAATTATCTTAGTTTTGATGATAACAATAATATGAATTTTGCTTAAGATAATATGGTACTCTAATCCAATGCAATTTCCTTTTCAGGAAATATATAAAGAGTATGCATAATTCAGCGCTCAGAAGCTTTGTCTCAAGGGTTCAGCATGCAACATCAGAACATGGTCTGGCAAGACATCAGAAGATGGTCGAAGCAGAATCAGAACATGGGTCTATGGTAGCATCAGAAGAACATGAGATCAGAAGCACTGAAGTTCTGATGGTATCACGCACAGAAGCACTTCAAGGTCAGAAGATCAGAAGATGCTTTGCACCAAGCTGTTTGACTCTGATGATATTCAAACGTTGTATTCACAAACATCAGATCAGAAGGAAGTACAAGTGGCAAGCTACGCTGACTGACAAAAGGAACGTTAAAAGCTATTAAAGGCAACGTCAGTAGACACAGCGTGAACAAGGCTCGAGGTAGTTGACAAAAGCGTATAACATTAAATGCGATGCTGTACGGAACACGCAAAGCATTAAATGCACTCAACGGTCATCTTCTCCAACGCCTATAAATATGAAGTTCTGATGAGAAGCAAGGTAAACGATTCTGAACAAAACAACTCATATTAACTTGCTGAAACTCTGTTCTATTCAAAGCTCAGAATCTTCATCTTCATCAAAGCTCACTACATTGCTGTTGTAATATATTAGTGAGATTAAGCTTAAACGTTAAGAGAAATATCACAGTTTGTGATTATAGCTTTTAAGAAGCAATTGTAATACTCTTATAATTGATTACATTAAGTTGTAAGGAACTAGAGTGATCGTGTGAATCAGAATACTCTAGGAAGTCTTAGAGGGTATCTAAGCAGGTTGTAACTAGAGTGATCGTGTGGATCAGAATACTCTAGAAAGTCTTAGAGGGTATCTAAGCAGTTGTTCCTGGAGTGATCAGTGTGTGATCAGAAGACTCTGGAAGACTTAGTTGCTGACTAAGTGGAGAACCATTGTAATCCGTGCGATTAGTGGATTAAATCCTCAGTTGAGGTAAATCATCTCTGCGGGGGTGGACTGGAGTAGTTTAGTTAACAACGAACCAGGATAAAAATAACTGTGCAATTTATTTTTATCTGTCAAGTTTTTAAAGCTACACTTATTCAAACCCCCCCCCCCCTTTCTAAGTGTTTTTCTATCCTTCAATTGGCATCAGAGCGCCGGTTCTAAGGTGCAAGCACTTAACCGTGTTTAGAAAAGATTCAGGAAGAGAAAAATGCTTCAGTAAAAGATGGCTGATGAAACTGCAAAGTCTACACCTACATCTGGCTCTGCTGAGCAACACAACGGTAACAATGGTTATACTAGACCGCCGGTATTTGATGGTGAAAACTTTGAATACTGGAAAGATAAACTGGAAAGTTACTTTCTTGGTCTAGATGGTGATCTATGGGATCTTCTGATGGATGGTTACAAACATCCAGTAAATGCCAGTGGCGTAAAGCTGACAAGGCAAGAAATGAGTGATGATCAGAAGAAGCTTTTCAGGAATCATCATAAATGCAGAACTGTTTTGCTGAATGCTATCTCTCATGCTGAGTATGAGAAGATATCTAACAGGGAAACGGCCTATGACATATATGAGTCCTTGAAAATGACTCATGAAGGAAATGCTCAAGTCAAGGAGACTAAAGCTCTCGCTTTAATCCAGAAGTATGAAGCCTTCAAGATGGAGGATGATGAAGACATTGAAAAGATGTTTTCAAGATTTCAAACTCTTACTGCTGGATTGAGAGTTCTTGACAAGGGATACACCAAGGCTGATCACGTAAAGAAGATCATCAGAAGATTACCCAGAAGATGGGGTCCTATGGTAACTGCATTTAAGATTGCGAAGAATCTAAATGAAGTCTCTTTGGAAGAACTGATCAGTGCCCTGAGGAGTCATGAAATTGAACTGGATGCAAACGAGCCTCAAAAGAAAGGTAAGTCTATTGCATTAAAATCCAATATCATGAAATGCACTAACGCTTTTCAGGCTAGAGAAGAAGATCCTGAAGAATCAGAATCTGAAGAAGAAGATGAACTGTCCTTGATCTCCAGAAGGCTAAATCAACTCTGGAAGAACAAGCAAAGGAAGTTCAGAGGCGTCAGAAGTTCAAAGAAATTTGAACGTGGAGAATCTTCTGATGACAGAAGATTTGACAAGAAGAAGGTCATGTGCTATGAATGCAATGAGCCTGGACACTTCAAGAATGAATGTCCAAAACTTCAGAAGGAAAATCCCAAGAAGAAGTTTCATAAGAAGAAAGGTCTTATGGCAACATGGGATGAGTCAGAAGATGATTCAGACTCTGAAGATGAGCAGGCTAACTGTGCGCTGATGGCGACAGAAGATGACGGATCAGAATCTACATCAGAATCAGATTCTGAAGAGGTA